>NW_010195773.1:158663-161519 GCF_000695765.1 Mesitornis unicolor
GAGTTTCTATCCCAAAACTTAGTGTGGTCTGAAGGTGTCCTGGGGAGCAGGAGCCACCTGAGATTGAGGTTGAGCCCACTCCTGAGGTCTACCCAAGCAGCATCTCTACCCTCTGTGCCCTTCATTGCTAAATATTTGGAAGGCAGCGTTACCCTGTACCATTACACAATAAGCAATACCGCTTTGCTGTCATGCCATCCCGTTTTTGTGAGCAGAAACCATCAGCTGATGCGAATGGCCTGCTTAGGGAAAACCAGAGCTCGTGCAGGCTGGCAGCCCCACGCATTTCTGCAGTTACCAACAACAGTTCGTTTCTGTCACCGCTTACGAAAAACATGGCACAGCTGCTGAAATAAGTGAGCACTTAAGGGAAACCCAGACCTTTTATATCTGCCACTTATTTCCTGATTATCTTCCTGGAGGTCAGGCCCTTCATTTTGACACTTAATGAATAAAATGCCCACGTTTCAGGAAATGGGATAATGAATTGTGAAAAGACATAATCAGCAATGACTAAATAATTAAGGGAATTGAAATGTAGAGTCATGTGGGAATGTATTAATAATAACATGATTTTTCCATATGCTAAAAAATTCTGTCTGTTTTTAGAAAATCAGTCATCACACATGCTCTGTGGCAAAAAAAATTAATGTAGACTAGTAGGAACTGTAATTAGATGTTCTGCTTTTAAACAGCTGAATAAAAGATGAAATCATATAGAAAGTATATTTAGATACAAGCCAGAAAGTAAACTGATTATTATTCATAGTGCTGTTAATGGGAGCTGTAATTTATGCATCTAGTGGGAATCATGTTAGGCAATTAGGAAAGGGAGTCACACTTGACTTCCCTTTATGCATTTACATATTTATATATTTTTCTATATCTTGCCAATGTCTCCAGCTTTCCAGTTACCTTTAATCCACATAACTGCCTAAAATAATGCCTTTTACAGAGGAATTCTCTGTTGGAGTTCAAAAGTTGGCCTTCACTTAGATTAAAGAAAACTGCACAAGCTTCTCTTTGATCACATGAATCATGACATTGGACTTTTGCGGGTCCCCAGTACTACATGAAGAATGGGACTTTTTAATTTCTCTCAGCACTTTACCTTCAGAGACTTGCAGCAGAAATTATCATGGTCATTGGACAGGATTGTGCCCATTTCTGCTCCCCTCTACGTTGCTCTCCCTACCCAGGACCCAGGTTCAGTTGTTCATCTCTGTATTCTGCTCCTAACAAAACCTGGGATCCTATAATTCACCACACTCCCAGGACTGAAATCCCAGTCATCTAGATTTCAGTTCCAGTTGGTGTTGCTGTGTCTGTGAAATACATGATCCTTCATATATATTTAATACTTTTAACAGTTCAATGCAAGAATGATTTGTGCTTATTTTGTGCAACAACACAGTTATCGTTTTCATCTGAAAGTGTCCTAGTGTCTAATCATGTGTCAATGCAGACTCTCAGCTATGCAATAAAATGTAGGTCACACAGAGAGGGTCACATCACCAGCAATGTTTGAACAGATGGGTGGGCTGAGGTGCAGAGAGCTGTTGTAGTTTACTCAAGGTAAAAATGCAAAGCCAGTGGCAGAGCGAAGATTAAAATTCAAGGCATAAGATCAGCAAAGGATTAAGTGCCGTGCTCATCTGCTTCATTTCCAGACATAGATAACACATACCTCAGATAATCTGCAGGTATCACAGTTTGAAAATATTCAGCACAGAACTTTCAAAAAGGAGAGGCAGGAGGACTCTCCAGGAACAGGGAAGGGACCTCCAGGAACCTCACCGAGGGATAGACCGTTGGGTGGGAGGTGGACTTCTCCCACAGGACCCATGCTGCAGGTTGCAGGGCTGTTTCACAGCCAACCTGCCACCATGAGTACTCAGGACCAGTGCAAGGTGATAACCTGAACCAAGTGGCCCCTCCCAGCAGATAAGCAAAGTCTTTTTTTTCCTCTCTGTGTAATGGTGACCTGGGCAAAACTGCCACATAAGCCAGATGCTGGTCACTCCCAGACACGTCTGAAATCACTTCTCAAGTAGCCTTGTAACACGAGTTACCAACCCTAAACTTTGGGTTATTCTGGCCTGGTTTTACTTGCTGTATTTTACTGCTAAGGCTGTTATTTCCACTGCTTTGCCATGGTGGATGCCTCAGAGAGAAAGCACCAGACCCTCCCCAGGATGCAGGGTGCTCTTCCTTGCCTGCTCTGTTCCCCCCTCAAGCCCTCCTAGAGATGAGGACCTGGTTTCTTGGCATGGCTGCCTGGCTGCAGGGCTTGGCTTGTGTTTTGGCCGTGGACCATCTTTTGTAATTGGGCTGGCGAGCGCTGTCTCTGCTCCCGCTTGGAGCTGGGACTGCCTGTGCCAGCTGCTCCCCCCACCACCCAGGCTGCAGATGGCCCTACCAGCACCCAGCAGCTCGCCCTCCGATGGTCCTCTCCTTCCCCCTGTCCTGCCAAAATATCTTTACAGTACTGCTTTGAGCAGACATTATCCAATAACAACCCACAATTTGGCACACCCTGCCACCCTCCTCGCCTTTTCCATCCTGGAGCTGGGAAGCAGGAGGTAGTCTGGGACCAATATTGTGTTAAGCTACAAGACACAGACAAAAAAGTGGTTAAAAGCAGTAAATGCATTACTATGCATTCTAAAAATGCTTTTTTTTAAAAAAGAAAATCAGACAGAGGGTGATTTTAATTTTCCCCCCATAAACATCCATGGTGCATCTTCCTCCCTGGCCATCAGTAGCATTGCATGGGTCTGGCTCATTGCGTTTGCTCTCTGCCAAAGTGTGATATCTTGGGATGGATCCTGCAGGCTTAAAATAGAAACATTCCTG
>NW_010195773.1:161550-165389 GCF_000695765.1 Mesitornis unicolor
GCTGATGTATCATTGGGTAATCATTAAATAAATTCAGTGTTTTACTGCATTAACAAAAACACATGATTGTTTAACAGAGTATATTACAGAAGATGGAGGCTTTAATGGTCTCTATGGATTTTTAGTTTGTAAGAGTACATTATGAAGCTGTCTTGGTAGGGTGCTGTTTTCATATGTGAAAGAAGTTACTGGCGTTATACATCATTTTTATATCTTGTTGCTAGGCAACATATCATAGTGCAGTTATTGCAAAGGTGTCTGCTTCCTCGTTAAAAATCTTCATGTTGCTCCTTAATTCTGCAAAATTAGCTCTGTTATTGATCTTATCCTGCTTCCTTGGATATCTATTGATTGAGGTTTCATCCGTTAGGTTTTGGAGAAATATAAAAGGATTTTATTAACTGAATTTGGGGTTGAAACCTAAAGCACGTGCATTAGTCCTAATCTTTAGTTTCCCCCTTCATCACAATTTGTTTTCATGCAGGGAGCTGTGCATTTCAGTTCACTTGGGGTTCAAAATCAGAGAAGTAATTTGAGTGGTGGTGTGTTTAAGATATTGCCTGTGACAGCTAGGTTTAAAAAAACAGCAACAAAAAGCAGGGGCTACCTGGGATGTTCTGGGAAAGATCTAAAAATTCTCTTTAAATTCATCTCTTCCTCTATTTGAAATATCCCATGGTTCCTGCTTCAGCATAGTCCTGTTGCAAACTCCTGCTATATTAGCATTTCCTAATCTGGGGGTAGTTTTGTCTCAGCTTGGGTCAGACTTTGCAAGATCTGGGGCTTTATGGGCCCGAGCTGACTTAATCGCCTCACTTCATTCTTGCCTGGAGAAGGCAAATTTATTTCAGAAAAACGAAGTTGGTAATAACAGACAGAATTGCTCGCAAGTATCTTCCGCATAACAAAATAACATTATTTTTTTGTCTGAGTGCTAGTGTTTATTCCTTTCATTGCCACTCCTCCCGAGCTTCCTTGAGTTTGAGAGCTGTCTGCCGAGGCCATATGTGCTCCCCAGAGGCAGGGGTGGCTCTGGCACGTGTTCCCCCCAGATGCCTCCACAGGATCACATGAAGCCAGGGCACCTGAAGGGGCTGCCAGTACCAGGCAAGGGGGGAACTGGGGACTTCGGCAGACCTCCATGTGCAGCAAATGGCTCTTTGTTGTCCTCATCTCTCATGCCTTTGTTATTAGCATATTGTAATTAATTTCATTAACCAGACTTAATGCAGTGGTGGTAGGTATAGCTACTGTTCATTTTGGGGCAAATGGCACTATTGTAATGTCAGGTTTTAATTAAGCTGTTTTGGATAAAAAAACTGGCATGCTAAAAGCCTTTAAAAATGCTGTTCCTTGGTACACATCCACACAACAACCAGTAAATCAATGGGATTTTGTCTAACCTCTCTCTTGGAAGATATAAGTTGGCATGTGGTATTGGGGCAGTTATTTCTGAAGCCACGTGCTCCAGAGGACAGGATGAGTAAAAGAAACATGAAAGAAGTTAATTCTCTTTTTTTTTTTAAGCTGTAGAAGAGTTAAAAATAGATATAAGACTTTGTTACACTCTAAAGCCTATTTATTTAAAGTGAAAATGTGCGAATAATTAATTTATAATGGGACTAATTGGTTCTGTGAAATTTTAATAGATGAAGTTGTAAACCAAAGAGAAGAAATTGTGAAGGCCAAAACGTTTAACTTCGCAATCAGTGAATTTACTTCCCTAAAAAATGGCTGCAAATAGTTTTGACAACATTAGAAGACTGATAGTTGCCTGTTCCCTCTTGAACAACTGTCTACGCAGATTTCACACCTGGAATGCAGAGGGCTATTCCTGTGGCTCCATTTGCACCCTACCCGCTTCTCTGTCACTTGCAAGGAAAGGGACAGGGTGGCCTCACACTACTCCTCTTGCACTGCTTCTAACCACACCATTTGCCTTTAGTGTTTGTGCCCAATACAATAGTGTTAGCTCTGTTCTTCCAACATAATTAGTGAAAACATTAGCGTTGTTTTCCCACTAACAATTCCTCTGCTTCACACCACTGGGCTACAACATGGAAACAGTTTTGCTCCATCTGAGAAGTCTGATCAGGCTGTCTCTAAATCCTTTGCCTTTGATCACTTCTGTTGGAAACTATCTTTTCCTTCCTCAGGACTCTCAAGATATGATAATCTCTGATTGACTCTGGTAATAGTGCATGATGACTATCTGACCAGACCAGGTTGATCGAATTACTTTTCCCTTCCATCTCTCATCTCTCTGAGGAGACACTGTTAAAATGGATGCAACTCACTGTAGTGCAAGAAGTGTTGCCAGTATTCAGAGGAAGCTTCCTTCCATTTCAGAGAGGAAAGGAGACTGGGGAATCAGCCTCTCTTTTTGTATCTGTTTATCCATCAAGCCATACTTTGTTTGAACAATTTTGCCAGTTGATCTCCTTTGGTATGCGTAAAAACCCCTGCAAAGATGATTGCATCCCCTCGTGACCAATGAAGTCAATGTTACGCTTAACTGGATGATTGTTTAATTCATAGAAAATTTTTGTGTAGGTGGGTGAGTTGACTCAGTTAATCACCTGTTGTTTCTCTGTGCAAAGGATAGAGAATTCTCTTTTAATCTACATTCAGGTTAAAGAATTAACCAAGAAAGTGCCACAGGTCAAGCAGAGCACACTTGCAAGCACCCATAAAGCCCCCAAAAGCTCTCAGTTACTTCTCACCAGACAACTCCAGGACAAAATGGAAGTTATCCCAGAAAATAAACAGAATGCAAACCTCAAACTCACATGCCACATCACATCCCATACCTACGTTCTGTATTCTTTCATTGGCTTGTAAAAAAATTTGTCACTGGTTTCCGAATGGACTGCAGATCCATAGGCTCTCAGTGCTTCAGAAAGGCTGTCCTTGCTGGTCAGCAGGCCAGATGTGCAGCAGGATTCCCCATCAGCCTCCTCTCCCAGGTACCACCATATCTCTCCTCATGCCCATCTCTGTGTGGTCAGCTCAGGAGGTCATGACTGCCTCCCTCTGAAACTCACCAGCAGTCACCAAACTGCAAAGCCACCCACTTCCCTGTCTTAGATTGTTCAAGTGCTAACAGGAAACTTTAGCCCTGTGCTGTTACAGCCACAGAATAATTTACCTGGGTCCTGGGGAACAAGGGTTTTTTTCCATATTGTCAAGAAGACACATGTCTTTCAAGATGATACGTATTTCTGGCTGCCACCCTCTAGCATGGTCTGTAAAATACCCTGCCCCAGCAACTCAGCTTTTCAGGGCTCTATAGGGATTTGTGGATGAAAAAACCTTCATGACCAGGAAGAACCATGTTACCAACTTCTATTTACTATGCACTTCATTAAAAGAAACCCTAGATGTTTTACTCCAATAAATTCTCTGCTTACCCACTGACTCTCTAGATGCCCATAATTCTTAGAAAACTCAAGTAGGCAGAATCAGGATAATTTTGTTTCTCCAACATGATAAATCTGCCAGCCTTGTCTGTTACCTTTCTGTGCATCTTAGTGCCCCAGAACCAGAGCCAAATTTGACACCTGGTGCCAGCCAACACCTGACAGTCCAAGGTTTTTTGGCCAACGCTCTTCAAAACATCTTAGCACTAAGAGCAGAACCCTCTAAAAAGCTAAATGTAAGAAGTGTATGGACTGGATTGCTTCCCAGTGGCTTGCTCTGATCAGCTCAGTCAGAAATCATCTATCAGCTTTGTTTTTTGAGCCAAACAGCAGGGCATCACTAGCTCATGTTGTGGTGTTTTTGGCCTTTATTTCAGTCAGAAACACTGCTGGGGGGGGGGGGGGGGGGGGCCAAAAAGA
>NW_010195773.1:165420-166173 GCF_000695765.1 Mesitornis unicolor
GGGGGAGTAAAAAAGAACACCACGCCAATCTGTAGCTTCAACCATGGGATGCTTTTGCTGACATGCCTTTCCCTGTATTGTCAAACATGACATTTCTTGGCCTTTTAAGGTCTTGTCCCCATCATCTAGGGTTAGGATACAGAGGTTGATTATGTCTCTGATCAGCCCATGTGTTAAATGCACTGTGATATTTCTAGGAAAAACAAACGAAAATAGCAAACATGCCTGGTAGCAGCTGGGCTGCCAAAATACTGTTACATAATCTTAGTGAGATTAAAGCTTTTTTGCTAGTCAAAATTAAGCCATTGCTTCCTTGTATTGCTTCCTCTGTCTGCATCCATCTTGAGTTTCATCTCATGTATTTGGACTACCAGTTCTTTGGGGCGGGAACTGCTCTTTCAGTGTCTGTGTGGGACACGTTTCTGAGCAGGTCTAGTTCAGGAGTCTAGACCTTAACTAGACATTATTGTGATTATCGTGTAGTTTCACATCTCAGAGAGAGGTTATTTGCAGAGAACTTGTGTTCAACGTGGCTTTCAACAGCCTGAAAGGAGCCTTTCCTAGAGAATGGTGGAGAGATCCAGGACCTGTTGGCTTACCCACTCCCTGTCTTATCCTTCAAAGGACTAAGTTGAGCCTCATCTGAAATTGTTTCCAAAGTTCAAAAGATTCTGAGAGGTCCCAAATCTTAGGTCTCTTTGTCAAAAATTACATAGAGGTAGCTTCACTCCTCATGAGGCACTTCCCTACAGG
>NW_010195773.1:166204-202145 GCF_000695765.1 Mesitornis unicolor
CTCTACCTTACCAGGCCATTCCAGATTCAGGATCACGTTCCTCACAGGCTTTTGCTATGACTTCTGAAGGTATAAAAGTGAATCTTTAAAACCTGTATATCTAGGAAAAATAAAATTTCTAGTCACTTCACAACCCTATAGAATTCATTCTTCTGAGAGCTTTGAATAAAGATCAGACACAGTATAAGTTCAACACTGGAAATGTTGTGTTTAGATTGTGCCACGACCTGCTGATAGTTTTAGAGACTTCCGAAGGTCTCACATTGATCTCCAACTCCATCAGTTTAGCCATCTACTTGTTTTCTTCCCTAAAATCTCAGTTTACTCACAACAAAGTAAGGTGGCAGGATATGATTTGATGTGTGTAGGATTGGCATATTCAGGTGATCCCCCAAAATTGCTCAGGTGTCCAGTCTTAAATGATTAGAAGCCAATTTATCCGTGTGTGCACACCTGTCCGAGTAATTTTTGGATGGTATTCCTATTTCCCATGGGTTACTGAAGAGTGTCCTCCAGAGAGATCCCATTCTTCTCCATTTGCTGAGATACTCAGACCTGCTTCCTAATGCTTTGTTTACTCCTTTACTTCTCCAAGTCCTCAATTCCAGTTGGTAAATCAGAGGCCAGTGCTGATAAATTTGTTCCCCCATTGTTCTTTGGGTAAGATTTCTCCTTCCACATCTAGATTTAAAACACAGCTTGTTTTTTATCATGAATGGAGTCTCTGTGGACCAGCACTTGGAGAACAGGAGCAGCTTCCTTGACACTAACTGTGGTTTTTCATGACGAGTTTTCCACACAGACCTCAAAACCCTCCTCCCCTCCCTGTTGACATGGAGCCCAGGCCCCTGGCATACCTCACTGGTGAAGGTACCAAGTGGTAAATGGCCTTCCCATGACAATCTCACTGCTGGTGCTCCTGAAAGGGTCTGGATGGGGATGGTGCACCTGGACCCACCTCAGGTGTTGCCACTGTAGAGAAAACCAATGTCTCCTGCACCAGAAACTTCTCCCTGAAGCAAAAACCTGTGTGGACAGCCCCTCTTCAAGAACCACAGTTAATGTTGGGTAAGTTACCTTTTTCCCCCTCATTCTGTAATTATACATCCCAATTATGTAATTTAATCTAATTAAAGTAATGATGCAATTATACAATAATTGATACATAATCGGCATGCAAAAGCCTGTGTAAGTATTATTTAACCAACAGAACAAATTCTAGATGAACCTTTTTCAATCTCTTAAAATATAACATTTTAGCAGCCAGCTTGAGGAAGGGATTTTGCCTACTCAAGCATTTTTAAATCCTTACTGCCACTAGTAAATTATATTTTTTTTGCTATTTATGGACATTCAGCTTCCATTCACTTGAACAGGAGCTGTCTCTGAGCACCCATGGACAGAAGTAAGACTTAAAAGCTCTGAAAGACTCACCACAAATATGGCAAAGTACTACAAAGCCATTTCAGGAATGTCTAATACTGAATTGTCTTCTGTTAGAGATGATTAAAAAACATCTCATTGTCAACTACAAGAGAAGACAGCTCTGTGGTACCTGTACTGTTACTTTCTCAGCAAACCTTAACACTTGGGATCCTTTTTGAAAAAAATAATTAAATGTCACTTCTTCATTGTCCACAATAGCTGTGCAAAATAACTGTATTACATATGCACCACACTTACAGGTGTATAAACTACGCCTTAGTTGTGGATCTACCCAAGGTTGCATGCACCAAAAATTATGAGTGTGCAGGTGGATGCAGTAGTCCTGGCTCTAATGGCACAAGCAGAAATCTAGTTTTCTGTATTGGCTCATTTTTCTGAAATAGATAAACTGAGAAACGTATGTTTCATTGTATAAGGATGTTAGCTGTATCTGTAACTGCCAAAATCCCATGTTCTGAAATGACATCAGAGACCTGAGGGCTTGTCTGATAAGAAATGGGATTTCTTCTTATCCTTGGGTAATACTTCCTTTAACCCGGTCCCCAACTCCTTACTGTTGTGCAGTGAACTGTGTGCCCTATATGGCTTTTCCCCACCAGTGATGTGACTGAACATCAGCAACATTTTACCCTTTGTTTTGAAAGCACTGTGGAATCAAACACATCCACATTTATATAATGTTCTATAATTAATCCAATGTGTCTGGATGCATGAGGAAATGAGAATGACCTGTCCCTTTCTTTGTCTCTGTTGCATAACTCATGCTTTAAACTAGGTACATTATCTTGCAAGATGTTATATAGCAACTTTGTTCTAAATGCCCCAGTAGCTGTGTCAGTAGAACTATTCACAAGCAGGGAAATTGCAGAGGAAAATGTGAATGTTTCCTGATAAGCAGTCACTTGGGCTTTTTTTGTTGTTGGGGTTTTTTTTGCATGATTTGCTGCTAAGGATCTAGTTTTAAGTGTTATTACCCATGTGTGTGGAAGTATAATTTTGATTTGATGCATATTCTCTTTAATGCCAAAATTGCTGGAAAACTTTTTTAATTTGGTTTCAAATTCAAATATGATTATTTTACTGCTATCTTTTAATTGTCAGTATTCATATTGCTAGTACAAGTGTTTGTATAATCTTTTTCATTATAGACACTGAAAACAAGTGAAAAAAAAAGCCTAAGACTGAACAGTTGCTCGTTCATGATGATATAATTTCAGTTCTACCTGTGGAAGTCGCTGAGAGCCCGCACATATGGCCCACAGTTCCCCAGCTTGGGAAGAATTCTGAGGTGCTTAAGTGACCCTCTAATCACTGGTAAGGGTCATGTAAAAAGCATCATTGTCTTCCAGCATTTTTCTTCCACTCCCTTGGTAGTTTCATACTGGATCTGAGGAGACAGACTCAGCTGGGCACCGTATGAAGAAAGCTTCCAGTGCTGAACTGAGCGCTAGTTCCTTGGACCTATAGGGTGAAATTGCTTCAGAGACAGAAAAAAAGAGCCATCCACATGCCTTTCTTGGGTGAAATTCTCTTGTTGATGGAATAGAGAGCATCAGTAGGTCCATTCAGTAACAGACATATGGAGACTGAAAGCAAGCAAGGTAAATGCAGCTAAAAGCTATGAGAAAATTCAGCAGAAGCACTGCTGTACAAAAAACACCCTAGCCTATCTATATTCTATGAAAAAAAAAACCCCAGCATAAAAACCTGACGTCCAGGTATTTCATTGGTCTTCTTACATCTGTTGCTAACAGAAATCTATAATGTAGTTTACAGACAATGCCATTGTGTTAATTTTTCACCAACCTTTGCCTTCGTTGTTTTAGCGGTAAACTCACCCATATTTGGTGTAGGAACGGGAGCTGAATTTGCCAACGTTTTGGCAATTCTGATAGGCCAGAGGCTGCTGTCTTTGGTCAAGTTACAACAACAGCCAAAGTACAGCTGATCTTATATTGCTGAGTGTGATTTAAAGGAAAATCTTTGAAAGAGGTATAACTGCCTGAATTACTACTTTTTTATATGTTTTTAAATGAGAATGTAAAGGCCAAGGGCATTTTTTCCTATTTAATACTATTAAATCCATCATTAAATCTCTCGCTGAACACTGGCTGAATTTAATGGTGCCCTCAAGTGCTGACTGTGTTGATATTGTTGTATATACAGATACAATAAATAACACTTAGCTAAGGTAGTATTAGCAACCTTATTGGGTATATCAATACAAATAGCTGTACTAATGAGATTAAGCATCAGAAACCAACAGCGATGTGAATCTAGACACTGGGGCTAAAATATGGATAGGGATTCAACACATTGAACCTATCAATAAAGCCAAACAGACTCTACTAAAAGCTTTATTGCTAGTTGGCATTAAAGGATTAATTTGAAAGTACAGTTTTTATCTCTTCTCATCTCACTTTATAACATACTCTCTCTTAAAACTTCAGTCTGCCATGCACGCAGGTATTATGAGTGTTTCTGTTTGCTGAATAATCGGCCAAACCCTGGCAGCTCTCTCTGCTTTGCCTTGCTGTAACCAGAGTTCCCTTTGATTGACGTAATTCAGTACTGAGGAGGGACCAGGTTTGTGCTACTGGTGTTTTTTTATGTCTGGTGTTCTGAACACAGAGTTGCATTAGTTGAGTCACCTTGAGATCCTCTCAACACACGCCGGTTAGATGTCACTGCCTTGCCCATGCAGATTATTGTAAGCCGCCTGGCATAATTCTAGGATCCCATTTTTCTCACACAAAAAGCATGAAATGCTCATGATTACAGTACTATTTTACCATTGTGGTAACCTCCAACTGTCTCCGTTTCATTTTTGAGGATGTTCCTTATTTATGCTTTTATTGCTGGTAGGGAAAAAAAGCTCTATATTTTGATCTTTCTTCTGATGGGATTCTACATACACTAAAGCTTTGAAAGGTATATCCACTGTTTTGTTTTACTAAGAAACTTTTTCAAAGTAAAAGAAGAATTGACCTTTAATCAACAGGGGTGAAATCCTTTCCTGGGTAGGAAAGTCATTGAAGGCTTAAGTGGGAATTAATTGATATGTAGACATTATATGGACCTTCTTATTGCAGTGAATTGCAGTTTGATGGTTCTCCTGAAGAGAAATCAAAAGAAATCAACATGTACTCCACAAAACAGCCTTTCATGACTTTTAATATTTTAAATTTCCAATGCTAAGGCAGCTGTTCCTGATTCCTGCTTTCTAGAAATAATTTAAAAGTGCTAATGGTGTGTCCTCTTTCATTTTTCTTTATGTATTACTTTAATTTTTCCCCATGATTTCTGTGAGATTGAAAAAAAATATATACATCCTCATTTTTTTAAATGACAGCAAAAGAATGTTAATTTTTCTGAAAAGTGGATAAGTAAATCATGTGTAGTTAAGAGCTCAAAAATAAACAAGCATTTGTAACCATGTTACTTCGCCACGCACCTCTGTCATGATGCAGCCTATAATTTCATAATCACCTACTGTTTGCTGGCAAACATCTTGAGGAATGTTTGAGAGTTGTAAAAACTTTTGTTAGCATCATTTTTCATAACATTCTAGCTGTAAAACCAAGCTGTCTTTGTGCTGAGAGTCTGGTACAGCACTGGTGGAGAAGACATACAAATGGTGAGGCAGTGCAATATGCTAGTCCTTGTAGGCTTTCTGTGCATAGGGATGTTTAACCAGTTCAAGTTTAATTGTTTCACAACCAGGTCTACTTACAAACTATTTCAAAGCTCTGTTTATTTTTCTCTCCGTTCAATTAATTTGGCTTTTACCAATTTAGATGAATCTAAATGTATTTGGTTTTAGTTAAAACCAAAGCAGTCATACAATCTGTAACGCTCATTATGTTAAAGTGGTTTAAAACTATTGCCTTTATTAAAATAGATGCAAATTTCTTATGCATATAGTGCCTACAATAATGAGTAAGATACTAGTGTTACTCTCCTTCTTAATGAAATAAATGGTATAATGGATGAAGCCAAAACCCTTGCTTTAGGAGCAGAATTAAGGCTTCAGTTTGTATTTTCATACCTTCTACTATTTTTTCCAAGTGGAGTCACAGAATGGCATTGTCACCCTTAGAACCATTTGTGCCAGGACAGGGACACAACAAGGTTTTCTTATGAGATTTTCTGGCTCAAGATTCTTTCAACCCTAATTCCAGTTTTGTGTTTTACCTCGTAATTATAGTATGGTACTTAATGAGATTACAGTTGTGGTGGGATGCTTAATTCAAGTTTGCAGAATACCCTGCAAATGAAAGCCAGTGTGTAAAATCAGTACATGTTCTTATTTCAGGTCTTAAAGCAGGCAGAGCTTGAGACAATGATAGCTTTGAAGAACCCACTTAATATAAACACTAGATATGAGTGAACTGCACAGTTAAGGATTGCTCTCCTCCACTGCTCCATGAGTGTATTTGCAGCTAAAGAGAAGCACAATTTAAAATCGTTTTTAACAAGTAGTGCCAGATTGCCTAGGGACAACCGGAGCAAGCAAAGGGGCACTCTCTGCATCCGACAGCTTCCCGAAGGCCACCTCATGCAGCAAGGGGATGTGGCAAGTGCTGTTTCATGCTGCTGGCGCTGGCTCCCTGGTACATGATGGTGAGCAGCAGCAGCCCGGGCAGGCTCCCTGCCTGTGCACAACGCCCTCGTGAGGGCTCCCAAAAGCACCATGCTGCTGGCAAGCCTAACATTTTCCTACTCAGCAACAAGGGACTGGCCTCAAGCCCTCTCCTCACCCCTACCAGTCTTTTCGGGTGTGCAGGTCCAGATCTTTTTTCTGAGGCTGCTGCAGTAGGAGCCTGCAGGAGCTCTGGAGCGCAGAAGCTGTGATTGTGCCAGCTCTGCAAGCAGGGGCAGTGCCCTTTGCCCTCACCCTCTGACTGGCCCCATCGCAGGACTTCTTCCCTAAACAGCCAATACAACCTGCAGATGAGTGTAACAAATAATCTGTTTGCACCTGCTAATTTGTTGCTTTGATTCTGCAAAACAGATTAAAAATGGTTATAACAGCGGCTCAGTGTGCCCTGCTTACCAGATGCTTTACTGAGATGTAGAAGGCCCTGATTAAAGGCCTACCAAAAGCCTGAAGGATTTTACCTCAGTAAGCCATGCAAAGACTGGAACATAAGCAGCAGGATTGAGGTCTTATCACTTTTCAGGCTTTATTTGTGCCTCTGCTCTCAACAGTGAAATCTCCAGCCTTGTTGCGTCCAGTTTGCATTGGCCAGGGTTCATGGGACTTTGGATGGAGAGTGCATCCACTGGGACTTCCCTACTAAATTCTTCAGTTATTTTGCAGAGTCTTACAGTACATATTTTCTTCCTCTTTTCCTATCCCATAGTGCTTTTGACACCACATTTTCAACAAAATCCTTCAAACACCAGAACTGGAAGATGTCAGAAAGAAAAGGAGATCACTTCACCTATCTAAAATACAGTCAGATGATCTTGTGCACAAAAGTTTCTGTCAATTCAGAGATCACTAAATCACTAAATTCAGCAGTTCAAGGCACAGTAGTGGTTTTGAGGAGGTTCAACTACATGTTTTATCCTTGGTAGAGGATAAAATATCCTTGGTAGAGGACCTCTACCATTGCACTGTGCAAGCTTTGCTTGTGAAGTAATTTTTTACTACCTATTATGCCCCAAAGTTATCGAATAATTTTTCTAAGAGAGACTGTGCTCTGAATCTCTGCTCACTTATGCTGGTATTAAAAGTCAACAAAACCTGCAGCTCCTGGTAACTTCTGAACAAAATCATAGCCTAAGTACGCACAGTGCCATGTACATGCTACAAGATAATGTTCATCCCAGAAACATTATAACATACATATACATACAGGAATTGGACTACGTGTGGGGAAAAGGAAGTGCAATTAACTCAGTTTTCCAAGTGTAGCAGGATCCAGCCAGCCTTTTGCACTGTGAAGAGCCTTGGAGCAGGACCACCATCCTCTGACTTTAACACCAAGCCCTGCTTTGCCACCTCACAGTATTTTTTCCAGTGTGGGTGGCTGATTCTTGAGAAGAATCCATTGAGTTCTTTGCCCAGGGACCTCTGAGGGAGGAGGAGAACGTTTGCATCTGGCTCCCACTTCTGGCCAGACCTCATTCCCCAGATCCCGAGGTGAGAGGTTGGTAGTACAGAGACCAGGAGAAAGAGGACAGGTGCATTACTGAAGACAACAGGAGGCAAAAAGCCACCCTGGTTAGTGGCTGTGCCTACATAGACCTGCTGGAATACTGTTCTGCACACCCTGGTCCTGACTCCAGGGATCAAGGCTGGGTGCCTGAGGGAGAGCACCTCAGCTCTCCTCTGCTGTCCAACTGCTTTTCCAGGCTGAGACAGTGTCCAAATGTGACTTTTTAAAAGAAAAAGGTAGTAGTCAGCCAGCTAAACTTCTCACTACTCACAACATTAAAACTGGAAAACCTAATACTGGGTTGTCTGTATACTTAAGGAAAACATTTTAGAGGATTACAGGTGACCTTTCTGAAACACCAATGTCTTCTTAATGTGAAGGTATTAAAAGGTCACATGCAGTAGATATGTTTCCAAGAAACATAGGGGAAGAGGGCCTTACGTGTGCTAGACTCTCATCCTGATGTGCAGATGGCCAAAATACAGAAATGTGATAATGCTCTCAGATTTGGAGACAGAGAAATAACCTAAGAGATGGTCTAAGAAAAAGTATCGAGGCAGCCTAGCTGAAGTAATAGCACCGCTGATGTACCCCATACTGGAGTCTTATCTTTCTGCTGACTACAGCAAGAGTGATGGGCAGATGCTTTCATCGTGTTGACCCCTTCAGTTTAATCCTCAAGGTTACTTTGATGCATCTGGACCTTAAGCAATCGAAAGCAGCAGGGGACAACTATGGGAAATAGATTACTGATACATAAGGAAAGAGCAAACTCATGTTTCTATCTATTCTAAAACATAGTGGAACATCCCTTTCTCTTAATCACTGCTTTTGTGGTGAGTACTGAGCATTCACATGTGAACACAAATGTTTCACATGTTTTCTTGACTTACAAGGCCTGTATTGAGAGGCATAAAGGCTAAGGATTTTGATGGACTGTAAAAGAAGCTCCAAAATAAAGAACCCCACTTAGGTACATTTTAGGCGTGAGTCTGAATGGTGTATTTTATCACTCAGTCTGACTAGCACTTTGACCTGTGTAACAAGCAAGATAACTGCAGCCACTCTACCCTGTTTTGAGCCCATTATGTTGTATTTGGCTGAGGCATATCATTCAGAAAAGCATCCTTTCTTGATCTTAAGATTTCAAGAGATGAAGACAGGCATCTCTGTAGCACTGCTTTCCAGCAGTGAACTGCCAGCTCATGAGCAGTTGTTCTTTTTTTCCTAACTTCAGCTTGCCTTTTTTGTCCTTCTATCCATTGGCTCACGGTCCAAGAAGTTAGTGGTTTTCTTCTTTTTCTATTATTGAGAACTGACAACAATTTTCCACTGAGAGCTATTTGGATTTTTTGTATACATATACTCCTATTAAGCATGAACAACCTTGATTATTTCAGACATGTCTTGTGAATCCTGTTGAAAGTGTTGAGTGTAGATTCTAATTTTTACTTTGGGACACTTGACAGTTGGCTACAAATAAGTTTTCTAAAAGTCATGTTAGAGGTTTTTGTTTCACCTATGAAGATGCTTATGCAAATCAGCACAATGGCTCTTAGTGTAACAGGGCTGATCTCTGTAAATATCTGGGATTTTTTTTGTTCCTTTTTTTCACCTTCTCAGGATTTCCAGCATTTTTGAAAAAATGTGGTCAAAGAAACAGGCTATTCCAGCATTGGCCTCGCCAGTTTTACTATGCTACTTACCTCTACATTTGCAAATGCACAATGATGGAACAGGCTCTTTAATTATTTTCAGTTACTTGTCTTCTGGGAATCTCTTACTGCTTTCTGGGTCCCGTGTCCCAGTCTACCAGTTATATATTGTATTCTTCCTTTGTGGAGATGAGTTTGTCTGTGCAACTCTGTACACCTCTGAACTAGTCTCCGTTGGCTTCAGGCATCACATTGTGCTGCTGTGCTACTTCAAGAATACGAACTATCAAGATTTAACATCCTTCTGTCAATTCAGATCTAGGAGGCACAGGATGCAACCTTGAGAACAGATGGTTGAATTCACATACACTGAAGCACGCAGTGCTACACTGATTTCTTAATCTCTTTCAGAATAAATGACTTGTATATGAACAGATTCCCCAAGTTGTCAGAGCATCATAAACAAAATTGTTTGCTAATTGCAGTCAGCCACATCCATGCAAGGTTGTCCGGGAAGGATTTACTGTCTGCTTTGCCTTGCAGAACCTCTCTGTGCTACAGCAGGGAAAAGGGAAGGAGAGTCGAGTCCCTGTCTTGATGCTCAGCTCCACAGTCTGGGGTCCCAGTCTGGTGCAATTTTCACATTTCATCTAATACCATTTAGAAACTGCGAGAGCAAAACCTCTTGGAGCTACTCTTCATAAGCCACATTTGACAGCAATTTCACTTCTAATAGTTTAATTCTGACTTTTTTCTTTTTATGGTCTTTTCTTACCCTCTCTGTAATCTTTTCACACTGACCGAGAAGTTTGTTGTAGTAGCACAGAACAGAAGCTTGCTTTCTTCTTGTTTTGGTTGGCAGCCTTCACAGGTACGTTAGCCGAAAGGCTTTCCAGTAGCACCTTAAAACTTGACCTGGAGCACGAGGTATTTACTTCATGTAACGTCTGCCTGTAACTTGTGCACAGAGCACACAGGCACTACTATGTTACCCACAAATTTGTGAAGCTTGAAATAATCAGTTGGCTGAACAAACTGAGCTAAAATTACCAATTCATACCCACTGGTGAATCTCTGCTGCAGGTGCACAAAAGAGCTCTTTGTATGGGCCCCCCAGTTCCCAGGAGCCAAGTAAGTCTTTATGGTACCCCCAGTCCTCTTAAACTGGCTTCAGGAACATGAAAGACTGGAACTAAGAACAGATTAGACCAAACTGATGATCTGCTATTTCACCTTCTGTCCAGGGGGTGAACCAGGGCTACTACTCTACCTATCAGAAAGCTTCCAACCTCCCACAAAATAAGAAACTTGAAAAATTTGACAGTTTCAAAAAAGCTAGATTTTTTTTTCCCCACAAATCTTGCTTTGATGACCTCCTTACATTTAGCAGTGTATTTTTGTCTGGAATAAAGGGATGTTTATATTAGCACATTACATGCATTGGTGGCAAAGATATTTAAGTATTGCTAAATATTTACCATGATGATATTTTTGTCTTCTTCAAACTGCAGATGTTTTCCTTAGTAAATGTGTCTGTTTTTTAGCTTTGGGCATTTTTTTGTCTGCTCCTTTGTCCATATTAATATAATCATCCATCAAAAACAGGATAAGACCCTGACCAGTATCCTGGTCTTTATTTTCAACAACCTTTGTTTTGACTTATTGAAATGTTTCCAGAGCAATCATGAGACCACTGCCATTGCTTTGTTAGCAGACTGCAGAATTAACATGCTTGTTATGATCTCTGAAAATGTCGACTATGTGCACTTTTTCATTATTATCAGAAATCATGCAGAGATCTGGACCTTGAAGTATCCTAGGTCTTTTCCTTTCCTCTTTCTCCTCCTCCTGCTCCCAAGAGGCAGCTATTCATCTTCATTAGCCACTTCTGTTAGCTTGCTGCCAACAGAGACTAGAAAACTAGCTGCATCAGTCTTGCATGGCAATTCAGGAATTAGAATCCACAGTCCTTGGGTGCAGGAGGTTAATGCACTAATAAAGATTGTACCTTGATTAACCACATCATCTCAGCTTGCCCAGGCAAGGCTGGTTTTCAGACAGTTTGTCATATCATATGGCCCCATGCATTAATTTAAAAACATAGTTTCTTAACTAAGAACAGAAACTCATTGTTGTGACTAAAGAAGAAATTTTGTCCTTTTTTTATTACAGTGAAGCATAATTAAAAGTTTTTAAGGAAACCATCTAAATTGTGTTCCATGATTTACCTGTATAGGGACATGTTCTTCAGTTTCTGATAGTTAGAGGTAAATCTTTTTGTCTTAAACCCTGATATGAGAGAGCATGACATGGGTTATACCCTAATAACGCTTGCTCTTAGAATAAAACTACATCTCCCTTGAGTATCCATAGCTTCTTCTGGACTTATAGGCTCAATTAGTCCCCCCAAAATGAATAAAAATCTGTGAGACTCTTTGTTAAAGAATTATAATCATACAACAAAGGGCCTACATAAGTCAGTTTGATAAGTAAGCAGCTGTAGCCTTCTTTTGCATTTATCTGTCCTAGATTGCTGAACCTTGACTAAATATTGCAGGTTATTTACAGGATGGTTCCACTAAAGCAGAGATAACGTATTCCAAGCAGACACTTATTGCGCTGGCATTTGTGATTTGCTGTAGAGTGAATTGATCCACAGATCACGTTGCAAATGTTCATGATTTGGAATGGTTTAGTTCTACAGATACCAAACATCTGGAGATTTAATGCTGAACACATTCTTAAATGCTGCAGTCTGCAAAATATCTGACCTTCTCCCTTTCTAAGGGCCTAATTTCTGTTTTATTCTTTCCTTCTCCCCAGCCCACAGGCGCTCACGCACACACATCCACAGAGTCATGTTTCTATCAAGCAATTTCAGCTGATGCCCATCCGTGCAGGTCTGAAGAGCAAAGCAGAGCACAAATGACGTAGTCACAAGCTACACAATTACCTTTATTTCTTTGCTTAGAACAAAAAAATTCCTTGACAGGTGCTCTCTCCTGGATTGTCACATATCTTTGGATGTTATACCAAGGAAGCCGATTGAAAGAAATTCATATTACAGAAGGCAACAGGGCATTTGAAGGACTGGAGCCAAAGGGGAAATGTGGTAGAGTGTGTTTTGCAGCAGATTGCTATGAAATAAGTGACTCTTTGCAATCATTTTAGCAGGAGTAGGAGACACAGAAGAACTCCTGACTGAGGTCCAGTGTTGAACTGGCACCAAGCTTGGTGTAAATGGTGTCCTTATGGCTATTTCAGCTCCTTGACAGGCAGCTTTTAGTAGTTCCCTTATTTGATCCTTCTGTTAATGGGTGGATGAAACCGTGTTTGTCATTTCTCTCAAGTGTAGAAAGCATTTTGCATCATACATGACGTAAATATTAACTGTAAATTAAAACCTGACCAAATAAGTGGATGGAAAGGAAGTAAACCAGGAAACAAGAGAAGCTGGGAAATGGGAAGATGTTTCGTTGAGTGGTGGTGGTTCTGAATAACATGTTACCAAATGGATAATAACAAAATAAGAGATGCTTATATGGAAAGAGAAAAATTATCAAGTGCTCAAAGAAAACTACGGTGTTTATGAAGAAGAAGAAAAAGGGTTAAGTAGTTGTAGTTTGGAGAGGTGACATGGTAAAGAAACGAGGAAACAGCTTTATCTTTCTATTTTACAGGTGTATATTTGAGATTTGGATTAGAAAAGTTGCAGCAATAACAGATCCTAGAGGAATAATTTTTTTAAAAAAGAAAATTTTCTTTTCATGTTATGGGAACCTTATCTTAGTTAAATGCGGTCAACTTCAACATAGTCTCCAAAAGTTTCAGCGTCAGACTCTTTGCTTTGGATGTTTGACACTAAAATCATAGCCATGTTGTCAGCTAGTGGCAGTGTAGCTTCACTGAACTGAAAGGGATTTTTGCCAACTGACAACAGTTAAAAACAGAATCTCCTGCTTAGAGATAATAATTTAAAAATTATTAAGACAAGAGAGTAACTGGGTTAGAGGTTCCCAAACTATGTCCTGTGTTCACTTGCTAAGGGGTCTTGGAAAGCTCTGCATTACCTTTGCATTGCCTTTACTTCCAGCTGAACAAATATATCTAATGTTTCCCTAAAATATGCATTTTAGTGTAGGTAACTATAAAGAGAGAGCCCCTGTGGTCCCTATGAGGTAACCAGCAGAGTATTTGCGAAGGAAAATAGTGTCTCACCAATCTCCTGTAATTCCTGTGACATGTCAGTATAGCAGTGGATCAAGTTGAGCCAGCTAAAATAATTTTCTAAAGGTGTTTGACAGAGTCCTTTATGAGACCCTACAAACATTTCTTAAAACATCATCTGTGGAGAGACAAAATATTATGAATCAAAAATTCGCTAGGTGAGCATAAGCAAAGACGAGTATTAAACAGTCAATTTTCTTAATGGCTCGATGATAAGTTCTGGGTTTGGCAGTAAATGAACAGTAAGGTAATACAAGCGGCTAGACATTAAATCTAGATGATACCGATCTCACTACTTTTTATTAATTACAATTTTTCTGAATCAGTTCAGCCATTCCTGGCATCAAGTGCCACACAGCAAGATTGATGGCATGAGATAAATAGCTAAGCCTTAAGTCTAAAGTGAATACTATTATTTACCTCTGCATGGTACTTTTCCTGAAAAATTACCTACAAGCTAGGGTTAAAAGCCCCAAACTAAACACTGCCAAGCAGTCATTAATCCACAAGAAATGTCTTGTTACTTAATTGTTGCTGCGGAAACTGAATTTGGAGCAAAGATACGCAATACTATAGATTTCTTTATTTGAAAGGTTTTCCCTTCAGTAAGAAGAAAAGCCAAGTTAGCGCATTGACTACGATTAACTGGGCTTGGACCTTTATAGCTTGTAAAACTGGACATTTATGGATAACTGCTGAAAACTGATTTACTACAGGTGGAGATGATGACTAGGGTGGTAAAAAAAAAATGTGTGTGAATGAGACGTGCCATCACCACCACTGCAAAGATGTCAGCATGAAACAACATTGCTGCAACCCTCACGGCGAGAAATGTGTGTTAAAAAGAGGGTATCAGGGTTTCCTTCTTTGACCCAGATATCTTTGTTTTACCCACTTCTAGACCCCAAATGGCTTCTCAATGCTTCATTTCATTAACATTGTTCAGGACTTAAAGGTTAACCTGATTAAGTTTGGCAAAACATCTAAATTGGCTTTAGATTAGACCATTATCTTGTAGTAGCAGGAACATTTTCTGGTGCCAGGTGTTTTGGACTTATTTTTTTGTTTGATTTTTTCCTAAAAAAAATAAAATAAAAAAAATCCCTGCTTTTTTCTCTTCCTAATTTCAAAAATCTTTTGTGTCCATCAGTGTTCTAGTACCAGTTCGAAGGTGCTGAGGAACTTAAGTACATTTAAATTTTCATAAGTCCATTTGAAACATGGTTTTCAGTCCAGTGGGTGCCTTATGCCAACACTCCCAATCCCAAACTCCAAAGACAAGCAAGTTAGCTGAGCAGAAAAGAGAAGCTGTGCATGAAAGTTTATTTTAATAATAGAAGTTGAATCCTTTCTATTTAATTACCAAGATAGTTGCCATTTGGGCTTACATTTTCAAACATTTCACACCATATACTGAAAAAATATCTTGATATAATCATATGTCACCACTAGTGTTTTTAATCTGTCTCAAATATCTAAAATCATGAGATTTGGCACACAGGGATATATTCTGGATGACGTTCTGCTTGACCTTGCATAGTGTTGACACTTGTTGGACACCTAAATCCTTTCTTCTGATTTTTGAGATTCTGTTCTTGGCAGCCAGAAGGAGACTGTGCACATAGTTTAATGTTTCTCTTTCCAAAATATTTTACTACATTTAAATCTTACCTCTCCTCAGTGGTGAAAACCTATAGTTCAGGGTATTTTTCGTGGTTTCTGATATTTTTTTTCTAGTTTTATTTCATTTTATAGTTATTTGAATTCCAAAGGGTGGTGATAAATACACCATATAATCACAACTCAAAATATTATTCTAGTAAATTCACATTCAGATGTTCGTGTTAATGGCAACTATTAACCCTGGCAAATATCAGTGATCTTACTAAATCTTTGTGTCAGAAAGGGTTACATCAAATTTAAATTATGTAGAAAGCTTTATTATATACCACAACTCAAAGTAAAAAGGGAGAAGAGAAGCTAGCTGAAAAAAAAAAAAAGACCATTAAGGCCATTTTTCATTGAAGTGTGGATGAGAAATAATCTTGGGGAAAAGAAGAAATGAAAGATTTTGACATGACAAAAAAAAAAGGTCACCCTTATTTTTAATCAGCCCTCTGGTCCTTTCCCTGGATGAAGGCATCATTGCCAGACTCAGGCAGGCAAGGTGGGAGGAAAGAGCTCTGCTGCTGTAACAGATTGGTTTCTGCATGGCATACAGCAGACTTCTCAGAAGATGTTTCCCTGAAGGTGACAGTGGGGGTCAGCCACCGTGTAACCTGGAGGGACTGCTTCTTAGAAAGATGGAAATCATGAGTACTGAATAGCATATTTCACAAGCAGGATAACTTTAGGTCAAAGCCACCAGACGTTAGTAGCCCGATTCTTCAATTGACAGACAAAACGTAAAGCATTGTCCTTCAGAAGAAAGGGACACATAGTTAATTCCTATGTGTGTACTTCTGGGCTCAGCACCTCAACTTGCAGGGAAAAACACTTTGTTTGTGAATGGGTTTTACAGGTCGAAACACCTTTAATCTATATGCACAACATCCCATTTTCTATAAATTGTGCAAGTGGTCCCATAAGGGAAAAGCGGAGAAATGCAGGTGAGAAAGTGGTACTTTTTAGATCACAGCCTTAGCATTAAGTGTCCACATTGCAAATCTCCTTTTTGTCAAATTATTGTCATAAACCTTTACTGTTGACATATTTCTTAATAATTCCTTAATCTTTTGAAAACAACAGGATGTGTGCCAGGTGCTTGTAGCAAACACCAATCTCGTGGCCTGTGTTTTTCTTGCCTGAGTTTAAAGAACTTACTGTATATTAAAAATTACTATCTACTGCTATTGCTATCACTTATCAGATAAGGAAGTCATAAGATGAACAATCTGCCTCAAAGAACTGAAAAGCAAAGCAATTCTGATACTGAAACTGCAAACCAGATGATTCTCCGATTAGAGTCACGCATGTAGATTACAGAAGTATAATAAATCATGTAACTTTTTAGCCTCAAATAAAATAAAAGAACATAGTTTTTATTAGGTAATAAACTGTTTATCAAGAATGCTTTAAAGGTGACATTTATTACTAATAAACTAAGTTGAGAGGACTGATCTTTTCATTGGCAGAACAGCTGGAGGCTTTCCTCTGTGTAAAAAATGCCCCAGCTCAGTCCATGCTGGGTCAGGAGGCACTTCCATCACCACTAACAAAGGATAGGCAAGAGGCTCACCCGCACCTTTTTTCAAACAAGAACGTTTTCTTTTCTCTTTAGAAAGGAATGACTCATGGAAATATAGCTCCAGTATTATTTTGGGACTGATCGTGGATGTCAGCACAACTCCTTGGAATATCACAGAGAAACAATGCCACAGTCAGCTAATGGTATCAAAACTCAGCAAAGCATCTGCCAAGCAAACTCTTGATAGTGTCAACGAGTCCCCTCCTTAGGCAGGATTTTATTTGCTCTTCAGCTCTTGAAACTTATGAGCTGACTCTTCAGGGTTCTCATGCTCCATGCTACTTATATTAATACTGTTAAGTTTCTGTGTACCATATATTATGGCTGTTGGTGCTGAATGTGTCAAAAAATATGCCCATCCTTTAACAGCCTGCACTAGAGGGGAATATGAAGCTTCTCTCTTAACAAACTTCCTGTCTGAAGTGTTTAATTTACACCTCCCCAAAAGCAGCCTTGCTTTGAAGACTGACTCATTCAGACTTGAATGATAACGGTATTGAATGTGTGTCTACCTGCTACTTCAAGCTGTGTCAAGGATGACTGCATACAAGTCAGGTCAAGCTACTCATGTCTATTAGTTAAAATTAGTTTAAAAATGTCCTTCAAAACAACACAGGGAGGAGAAAAACATGGAGTGCAGCACACCTTGTTTAGGGCTTGCCATGTGTCTGTGTCCTGCAAGGCACAAACATGTTACAGTTAGGAACTTATTTAACTCCTTTACAGTGATAAAGGCAATTTTAGGAATTAATCATTGGACAAGTTTATCATCCTGACCTTGTCTATGAAATCTATTTCATGATTAGTGGGTACCTCATTACCTGGTGATGAACTGAAATTTCTGTTCCCATACTACAAAAAAGAGTTGTTCTGTTTGTCTCATCAGCCAGAATACATTGTATGATTAAAATGTGGTTGCAAATTGTCAGAAAAATCAAACTTCTTACACTTAAGATGGATTAACTCTTCAGGAAAATGAAACGGTGCTTAAGAACTGCTCTCAAGAGTCTGTGACAAAAATCAGTATAGCACATGTAGTGTCTAGATTATATGTAAACTGGGCATTTCCTAGAAGCTGCAGTAACTTAAATATTCCACTACCCAGGCACTCCTGCTACTGATATACTATCATTGTCTCCTGCTCCATTGACTTTCTAAACACAGTTTGCTTTACAATATTGTTTTTCAGGAGATGACCCATTCATGGCCTCCGCCCCTGTCAGCTATTCATACACCAGGAAAGGCAGAACAAAGCAAGTTTCCCTTCCCAAACAAGGTAAGACACACAACCTTATGTAGAACCATGCCTCCTGCACCTCAAAATATGTCCTACATAAGCGTGTGGGATCTCTGGGCTAAGATTGAAGCTGTGCTGATGACCTTCTCTATGTGTGTGCCAGTATCCCCTGCCTTTTCCCTGCTTACAGCCTCTGCAAGACTGCACGACTTTGTTCACATATCTCCTGACAGCAGCACTGATGCTGGTGTGTGAGTCACAGGTGTGAGTCACAGGTGACCCTGATGGGGTGTGCAGATGTGGTGCCTTCTGTAGGCACCTGCTGAGGCTCCTGTTACCTCAGGGCACATACAGCTGCTGCGAGTCAAGATGCTCCTGCTTGCATCCATTGTTCCTGCTTCATTTGGCTTCACTAGCTCAGATTTTTGTTGACACCATTCAGGTCTGAGATGGGCTTTAATAATACACTGGCCTCTGCAGTCAGGGGCTGGGGAGTGGGCATACATCCCCTGACACCAGCCTGGCTTATAGAAATCATAGAATGGTTTTGGTTGAAAAAGACCTTTAAGATCATTGAGTCCAACCAAAGCCACTGGTCCTGTTGATGGTCCCTTGAAACCAGCTCCAGTACTGTATGTGCATCCGAGGAAGGATGCATTGCGACATGGTAAACTTCATTGGCACAAGCTTGAGAAAACCAGATTGTTTATGCTTGGTAAGCCAGAAGGGAATGAAATCAGCTATTCTATGCAAAAGCCAATAAAAATTTCACATTGTATCACCATATACTGTTTGTATATGCCTCAAGCCTATTTCATGAAATGTTCAAGCTTGAAAGATGGTATTGACGCGGTTTATAGCTTTTCTCCTGTCAAAGCAGGCTCTTTTGGTAACTTTTAAGTCCATTCTGCAAAATCTAATTCAGGGAATAATTATAACCACAAAGCCAAGAAACCTCAAGATTTGCCTACACTAAAACAACATTTCTCTGGATGAGAGTGTCATGATTTTGAAGTACCAGGGTTGTAAACCAAAATATCTGTGGCATGGTATGAAATAAAAAGAAGTAGCTCACAGTCTATTTGCTCATTGGAGACAGGCAGCTGGTTGAAGATGGTAGGCAGGCTAGAAGCTTGTTACATTAGAGTAGGTCCACTAGAAGAGAGATGGATCAGCAGCTTACAAGCAGGTGAAGTGTCCAGATATGGATGACAAAAATGAAGTGGTGCTTGCAGCTCTGCAGTTTCTGCCATAATTATCACCATACAATGTGCTTGCGTGGCACCCATGCAGATGTGCATGGGCAGTGTATTACACCTAGCACCATATCTGTGTGGCCATCATGAATGCACTTCCCCACAGCTAAATGTACTGTGATAAATACAGGAATAGGAGAATCACAGACCATGGGGCAAAGATATGTGAATAATGGTTGATATTGACTTTCTCATCTTCTCTCTGCCTGTTCGTGCCTCTCTCTGAGAAATATTCTAATAGTTTGAACAGCAGAGCCATTTCAGAGATCTACCATTCATTTTTAAAGAGCCTTTTCTAGGTGGTTTCCTTTTCTCTTACCACAGTAGAATTTCCATTTTGTTTAAGCTTCAGATTGATGAGATTTCATCTAATAATATATGAGCATACTTTTGTACATGTAGTAGCAGCACAACTGTATTGTGGCCTGGGTGATCTGCATGGTCAGAAATAAAAGTGCTTTGTTGGAAATGGGGAAGAAGCACATAACAAAAGTCAGAGAGTCCTGGAAAAATCCTGTATTACTGGCCATAGATCTTGTTAATTTGGTGGTTAAGACACCACATCTATTTTAAAATATTTTAAAAATCATTAAAAACTACTTCTGTGGCTTACTCTGAATCTGCACAGTTGCAGACTTTAGAAGGCATCTGCTTTTCAAGCTCCCAAATGCAAAAAGTGGTTTCCTAATTTTTCAAACGTTTTTGAAACATGCGTAAGCTAGCTATTGCTTTTCACAAAGCATGGTGTAAAATCTCTATTGGATCTCATAGGAGATGTCTCCATAACTCTTAGGAAGCTTTGCCACAGGTAAGATACGTGGCTGTCCTAACTTGTTAAAACCTGAGGACTACACAAAACTGTTGTGGATTGCGCATTATTCAGATAAATGGGACTGTCAGTTAAGTAGTGGCCAAGGCCAGCAAAGAGGCTAAAAGGCTAAATTCAGGGCATCAGCTTCATCTCTTGGTTCCAAGCGATGCATGGTACTGTGAATTCATTTTCAGTCTTTATGGCAGTGTTGAGAGATCAGTTCAGCTCATCTGCAGTGACTTTTCCAGCCAGAGAAGCAAGTAGGCTGCAATCCTTTTTAACAAAAGACAGTTCCCAAGTGTAAAGATACTCATCATTTTGGGAATGAGAAAAAGAGAAGCTTGTAGGACTCCTGCCCTGTTGCAAGGATGCTAATCATCTTTACTTTTTTGTCTGTAACAAATTGAGAGTCAGCATCATTCGTTCCCATACACACCAAACTGCTTTTAACCTGCAATTCAAGTAATTAGTAATCTGACAGCTTGAAACTTGAAATATATTAATTAGGCTATTAAAGTTGCAAAGGCCACAGCAACTATAGCTAGACTAGTTTTGAAATCATTCTAGTAATAAAAGCTAAATAACTGAAGTTTATATATCATCAATGTAACAGAATTGCATATTTGAAACTGTGTGCATGGATGTTTCCATCTATAACCATATGCTTAGTGGATGGGGGGTGTACATGCATATGCTGTACCTGTATATGAAATCATACCTCATTATTATGGGAAGTCTGCATTAATGCACAAGAATGGGAGGAAATTCTGGGTCAGGTTTGACACATGCGGCACTGCCCGGTTGGTTTCCCAGCATGGCGCTGCTGGGCAAGCACATTTCGGGAACTGTCCTTTATGTAATAGAGGGCATAAAGTTACATTCTGTCCTTAACTTTGAATTTTCTTTCTCTATGGAATTAATTTTTACGCTTGAATATACTAGGAAGGGGCAGTGACAGTCTCTATTTCTTGTTTATCAAAGCTTAAGGATAATTGAATCAGTGTGTGATGTGACAAGCTGTGTGTGCCTTCCTTTCTCCTATCTCTTACACACTTTGATACATACAACTGATCAGGCATTATTTGATTGTAATTTCATTAAAAATACCTTAATAAATAAACTTTAAATGAATAATTAAATTTGGTAAATAAGAGCTCACTTGATGCTTGTGTGAATGAGCTTTCATGTTCAAGCATTAATTCTCTACTCTTGTGCGGGGAAAAAAATGCTGTTAATTCTGCTGCCTGCTTTACTCTCTTTCTTCATTTTTACTGTGGTTTCATGTCTTGAAAGTTTGATCAGGTGTTTGATTTCTGGTTATGGGTGTGTGATATTATGGGATCAGCCATCATTTTGTTATTTGAGAATTAATTTATCCACCCCAGGAGAACTTATGTCTTGTCACAAAGCTATTGGTGGTTATTCTCAGCAGAAGCTAGTTATCATAGTAATGTTATTCTTTATGTGTTCAATTAATTTACTTTTACCTTTCCTGTTGATTTTAAAAAGCTTGAGAAAATGCATTAGAAAATAATCTCCAAAAGTGAAGACTTCACCTTTGTTTTTCAGGTTACTTAAAGTCTTACTTCTTTCCTACTTCAGTGGGAACATTCTGTATTTCCATATGAGACTTTTGTGTTAGCCTTTATTATTAAGAATAATTTGTTGGGAATCAAGTCATATATTTTAAAGAACCAGTTAAAAGGAAAAGTGAAAATTTTACAGGTCCTATATTTTTCTGTTGTCAAATTTAAGACTATGTAGAGCCAATAGCAGAGGTAAGATACTGTACTAGGCAGTTAAAGGGGAGAGTGCATTCTTCCTGAGGTTAATGAAAATGTAAAAGAGTGAGTGAGATCCTTGTTTAACAGTTTCAAACACTTTTACAAACCCGAGGGTATTTCCATCAAAATCATTGTATTCTGCAAACTTGTCTATGTACATAAATTCACTATTCTTGAAACTGAACGTGTTCTAATAGCCTACTTTTATTGACAGCCTGGTTGGCTACTAGAATAGCATTTAAATTCAAGTGCACGTGTCACCACATCACAACTGCAAGCTGATCCTCACTTCCTAAGACTATATTCAGTCACCAGAAAAAAAACCAAAAAACAGGCTTTCACATCCCTTCATCAGAAGCATTTACAGAAAGCTGAAGCAATTTGTCAAAAGTAGACAATTTCAAATTATTGAGAAATTATTCTCAGCATGTGAAACATGATACAGATCTCTTCGTGCTACAGTTGAATGTAGAAACTCTTAGGGCTTGCCCAATACTCTCATGTCTCACGTATCAGGTGCGCAGGATGGCAGTGAATTGCAGAGGTGTATTATAGTATAAAAAATTACAGATAAAAGCCATGCAGTCCAGAGAGCCTTGACTCCAGAGCAAATGGTGCAGATTGACGGAACCTAATGAGCTGAGTCCTCAAGATCCCAGTGCCTGTCCAGCCAACCTCCATTTAAAGAAGTCAAGAAACTCTTGGGGCCCCGAGTGACTCAGCAGCAAAATCTGAGCTCAGACGAGTCCAAGCATCCTTGAGCTCTCTGGGGATTTGCAGTTTCTTGATGAACTGTGCTCATTGCTCAGCCTCTGTGGACCAGGGATCTAGTCCAGCACCTGATTCCTCACCAAAAATGACCACTTGTGTTGCTGTGGGTGCCTGGCCTCTGCAAGTAGTCCTTACTGTGATTATAACTCGTGTAGACGAGGTGGTATTTCTTTGCATGCTTGGGTTATTCAGAAGCAGTTACATACAGGATACTTTCCCTGCTGTCATCTATAGTAAAGCGTTCTTTTTTTTCCCTTAATTTAAATATCCTTTGTTGTTTGTATTTCCCTTCTATTTATAGACTTCTTTTATACTTTTATGAATGCAAACAGATTCTGTGAGTAAAATATGTGAACATTTGCACGTGAGGAAAAAATAGTCTGATTTAATGTACCGTATTCATAGATATGGCGCTTGTGTTACAAGGTTGACCTTGCAATCTTGGGGACCCAGAAGTAAAGTCTGTATTTCTGTTCTACAGTGCTGTCAATATCAACATGTTGAAAATAACATTACCAGCTGTGCTACTACCTCAGGAATCTAATGGTCCATGAAACAATATTGGTCTTCCCTCTGTCTTCTCATCTAAACTTGTAGAAGATAATAGATGAGTTTTAGCTGATCAATAAATGAATAGTGAGCAGGAGAGTCATAATAGCTGTACAAGGAATTGCACCATTAAAGAGTTGTTGTAAAAGAAGTTTATGAGCCTTAGAATTAATGGATTTTCAAAGAAATATTGGATTTATTCTTGTAATTGAAAATTACTTTTAAACCAGATGAACAATTAACCATGCTGTTTGTATTGTTAAGGTAATATTCAAGCAAGTATTACAGCTAAAATTTGCTGTAAAAAATAACACACTGTACCTTTTTTCTGTTATTGCTGTAGGAGTCACAACAGGGATCTACAGGACACAGCAATACAAGTAAGTACCAACTCATTTTCTGGCTACTTTGGGTGGAGGGGATGACAATGACTATGAAAAACAAGTAACTGATAGAGTGAGGAACCAGTAGCAGACTGGGAGAGCGCAGAGTCTCTGCAGGCAGCCCTTGGCTATGGCCAAGTGTGGAGAACTGAATTAAGGAGCAACCATCAAAATGTCAGCTCTTTTGGTAGACTGGGAAGAACAAAAAGGATTCATTTTGTTACAGCTATTTCATTATGTAGATGAGAAAGACTGAAAGGGCAGAAGAGTGGCTTTTTTTTTTTTTCAGAAAACCAGAAAAGAGTTGTCCTAGTTGCACGGCCAGTTCCAGACTGCCAAAAAATTCTGCAGGAAGACTTGTTATCATTTATATTTCATAGGCAGTGGTATATTTTGTGGCTATTGCACAGTAATAAGCTACATAAAACCTGCCAGACTAACACCAGATAATATCTCAAAGACCTTATGGCCACGGGTCTTTTTGGCTAACAGTGTGGGCAGGGGAGCGATGTGTGCTTGTGTGGCTCCTGGTTGGGGCTTTTCAGTGGACTCCAGTTTACAAATCATGGTGCAGATCAGCAGCGCTTTAACTACATTTAGTTATGGTAAAAAACTTAGCAGCTGTTTTGAAAGGAAAGATTGAACTGTTCTGTGAAACAAAATAGTAATCCTGTCCCCTGACGCCTCTCACTGTTGTTAATGTTGTCCTCCATATTAAAAATACATGATCCTATCCTGCTCGCAACATAAAATCATCTCAACCAAAAGAACTATTTTGCTAGCTTCCCAACCTGTCAACCAGCACAGAGCCCTGTTTGCAAATTACAGGGCTGTGACTGAAGATGAAAAATACCCTGAGCCGGTAGGTAGGGCTTTGAAAGTGGCTGGTCACCCACTGTGTGAGGCAGAAGACATCCTGAGAGACAAGGCTGGGGGATGTAGGCTATTAAAACAGTGCAGCTCTTTGCTGGGGAAAGGTCAGCATGTGGAAGACAATGTTGTGAAGAAACATGCAGTGGTGTCACTTAATTGCTGGCATCGGTTTGATATTGCTGCCACTACCAGCACTAAGGAAATAATAAAAGGCAAAGGGGATGAGGTTCTGTCAGAAAATAATGAATACAGTAATGAGAGAAGGAAGCACAAAAGGGCCATAATAGAGAGGGCTATGCAAACATACACAAAGCCATGAGCATGACAAACACACCAGCTGAGCTGAAGGCTTCACAGTGACACCAGGGGCCACAGTATTTGGACAGCTTTGGTCATAGTTTCATTTTGAGCATTTCCTTCTTTCAACGCTTGAGTAAAATAGGTTCTTCTACAGATCTAATGAAACCTGCTTTCCTACGGATTAGGAAATCGTACCTACCTCCTTACAGCTTTTCTCTGCTCCTTACTCCAGTGGTCTCTAACATCATTTTACTTCCAGTTCCCCCATCTGCCCTCCCACACCACCGTGCCTCCAGCTTCTTCTTATCTCCTCATTCATCCTACTCAGCAAAATCAGCATATATGTGCAGCTGGGCTGGAGCTGCATTCATTTGCTACTGCCTGGCTGATGGCAACCAAACCAAAGAGCAGCTGAACCCATGCACAAACATTTTCTTCATTGGTGGCGAAAGTTAGGATCACTGTCAGACACCCAAACACTTTCCCTAACATTGCAGAGGAAATTTGACTACCTTTGAGACCTGTATCTGTGAGGATTCCCGTTGAGATGTTGGAATAAGAAATCAACTAAGACACAGTTAGAATGAGACATAGACCTTACCAGTTCTGTATGTCAAACTCAAAGGAAATTTGTGGGGGGAAAAAAAAAAAGGAATTCAGATGTGAGGAAGTGTTAGCAAATGACTCTAAATGGGAAAGAAATTTAATGGTCTATGTACTGTGTTATCCAAATGCACATCTTCAGAGTCCCAATCAGCTTTATTTCCCATTGGACCGTGTCTTCTTTGGAGTGGCTCCTGAGCCTGTCATTTGCAATGGTTTCACTCCAGCTGCAAACATGGTCTTTCTCACAGATAACATTTGCATTTCTCTCATCCTTCACCTGCAAGGAAATCTAAGCATTCAAAAATGCATAATGGCTGAAGTTATACTGCTCTGTCACAATAAATATTCATCCCTGTTGCCGAGAAAGAAAAACTTGTTCTGGTTAGGTTGAGTGATTCACCCAAATTCAGACTTAGAGAACTTCTTCTCTGGCCATGCACTGTTCAACAGGGAAATTTGAAATGGGAGAAATCTAGACACATCTCCTCTGCTTGTATGTGAGAAGATTAGGAAGAAAGTTGTGCCAGATGAGGCAGAAACTGGCAAAGAACTCTCAGCTCTGTGACTAAGGATCTGAGGACTGATGGTTTCCACTGTGTATTTCTGGAGATGTGTTTATGCATACGTACACCAATACACAGACACATCCACACACATTTCAGGAGACATACACAGTGCTTAGCACCTCAAATAAGTTGTGCTAACAGCAGTCCCATAGCAAGGTGTGTAGCATATTCTTTGTCAATTCCAAAAAGACTAAGAAAAACAAAAGATGACAGAAATTTGCCCATAAGAAGAAACCAGACCTAGAGAGGATTTACTAATTCTGCAAGTGACACCCTCCCACAATGGTACCTGCATGCATTTGGCAGGTTACATGGAAAGTGGCAAACAAATCTTAGCCTAGCCAAGAGTGTATGTGAAAAAAGTGAGTTGTTCTGACGGGTAATTCCCTTTTACATATGCTTATCCAAAAATCTTATCTGTACTGAATCTGTGACATTCAACTATGCTTGGTCTAGGCACATTTTTAAAATTTCTGTGATTCAGTCAAGTGAGAACAAAGTTGGTAAGAACTGATAAAGCATTAATGGCCAGATTTTCTACTCTGATAGGCTGGACTGATGCTTTTCTACCATCTGTACAAGCTTCATCCTCCTCCTCCACACAGAAGTATGCTAAGTGACGATTAGCATAAAAGCAGCTGCAAATGCTTACTGCAGAGTAATTCATTAATATCGAGTTTGGCTAAATCACAGAGTTTCCCTTTTCTCTTTCCTCACAGTACTTAGGCTGTTTCCTTTGTTGCTGCATTAACATACATTGCTGAAAGTAGAACTGATGTGAACTCTGCTGGCAGAGCACTCAGGAACCCATATTCCCTCTCACACTCAAACAAACCAGTGTTCATGGTAATAATTCATCACTTATAAAAAGCCTAAATAGAGAATCTTTGAATTTATGCCAACTGTTACTGTTGGTTTCTTGTTCCGAATTACCATAATGCAGATGAGCTCCAGGGCTCCGGGCACCCTAAGGCTGGCAAACGTATGTTGTAGCAACAGCTTTCTAGCCAGCGAGTTCATCATCTGGATACACTTTCTTTGCTAAAAGTGAAGAGTGACCTGAAAATTATGGACTGGAAGTATTCCATCCTGTGTGGATGCCCTGAATTTTAGGTGACTTTAGCTGTCCTCTTTCTGTAAATGCTTAGCTTCCCTAGAGGATCAGAGAGGCATCAGTGTTTTTGAAGTCATCCAGAGCTTTCCCCATCCTGTTCACTAAAGTTTAGGCACCTAAGTTGGGTAAACAAAAAACTTTGAAAGGGGACCATGAGATCTAAAAGCACCACAGCAAGGTGTTTGCAATACCCAGAGCCTCCTCTACAAGACACTTGCTTCCAGAAGGTCACTGTCTAGAGCAAGACTTTCAGCTTGCCTCTGTATACAGTAGTGTAAGGACATTGGCAGCAAAACACTGCTTCTTCTGAAGGCAACAGCAAGTTTTCCAGAGATGCCCCTTGCAGTCATTGCTGGCAACTTTCCCAATTTTCCAACACTGTGTGGAAACTGGGGGTGAGGATTTTGTCAGCAGCAAATGGATGATACATAATGCTCATATGCGCAAAATAGGTTGGGGGCTGATCAAAACCCACTCAGCTCAAGTCAATGAGCAGAAAATTGGAAAACACCAAAAAGGCCTGTCCAAAATAAGCACTTCTCACATTTTTTTTTCAGAAGGCACAGGTGGATTTTGGTTTAACGAAGCTCATTAAAAGGTAATGGAGAAAAACACATCCATCAGTAAACCAGTCACACTCAGCCTCTATGCCTCCTCATCTGCTAGGCAACATAAAGTCATGAGTAGACAGCTGTTAGCATCCAGCCACACAAAAGAGGAGCAGCAGCTGCACAGTGGCTAGGTCCACAATTCAAGGTGAAGGTGATTCAAATGGAGTGGCATACCCTGTACATCCATGGTAGAGCTAAACAGAAACCTTATGCTGAAGTGCAGCTCACTCAGGTTGCTCAGAAAGCAATAATTACAGCAAACAAAATCTGCCTTACTTTTTGGCACCTGGGAGAAAGGAGGGAGAAGGACTTCACCTGAAGGACTTAGCAGAAGCAGTGCTACCCCAACAGGTAGCAGCCTTCTTCCCTGGTGCCTGTGCTGTGTAACTAAGTTGTGTTGGGCAGATATATGGTTTTGGACCCAAGAAGGGGATCATCACAAGGCAGCGTGATGTGAGTCATAAGGAAATGTGAAGAGGCATCCCTTGGATCTCTGATACTTCTCAAGCATCTGGATACCTGACTTCTCCTAGGTTTGAGTGCCTAAGCCAAAAAATACAGCATAGTGAAGATGGCTTCCCCAGCCCCTGCTTACAGGAGCTGAAGATCGGATCCTTAATTTGTCAAAATGCATGTGAACCAAAACATCCGTTGGAAGAACTGTGTCCTAATCACTGCTTTACTAGCTCCTGCTGATGCTGTTTTGCTTTGTATGAAATAATTCCTGTTCCTGAAGCAGGGTTTTGGAGCATGTGCATGTTGGATAGGGTACGCTCTCAGTAGCAGAGCTGTAGGACCCTAGAGAAATCCTTTCCGTTGCTCCAAGGTCTGCTATCTCTGGGAAAGCTTATGTCCTCTAAGCAGCCTCTCTTGTGGATTTTCCTTGCCTGACTTCTCCAGAGTACATGTGCAAGTGACAGGGAAAGTCAAGTCAGGGTTGACTCCCTGTTTGCAAATGCTCCAGCAGTGCCCCTGCAGCCCCGTGATTGCCTCAGCAGTGGGGCTGCATGTGTGGCAAGAGTGGTCAGTATTAGCAATGAATAAAGCGTTGAAGTGTCACATCTGAGCAGTTTCTGTATTGACCCATTTCTGATGTCATTTTCTTCTTCTCTTTTAAAGGGAAAAGTGATGTAGAGCCAAAGAGTCCAGAGAAAAGCGCAACCCATACATCGTAAGTCACATTTGTGTTTAAGATTGGAGAAGGCAGCTGTGCTTTTATCAGACTTGTTGGGCAAAATAGAATTTGTTTGTTTTTGTTACGATAAAGCTCTCTCACTGATGCTTTTCTTAAAACAGCTTTTCAGATAACGACTAAACATTAATTATTCCTAGAACTTTTGCATGCTAGTAAGTCAGAGATCTTTGCAAGTGAAATGGCTTCATATCACGCTGAATAGATATGAGATTATTTTTGTGGGTTTGTGAGGCTGGCCTTTACAACCTGACTTCAACATTACCTTAATGCTGCCGGAGTTTGTCACACTTGCTAAAAAACATCATGTCACATATGCCTTTGATGTACTGATGTAATTTTAAAAGACTGCAGTCTGCAGCTTCACCTCTGAATTACTTGAAATCCAATTACAGCTATCTCTAGTCTCTCACGATTTTGTTGATGGTTTTGAATTAACAAAAGAAGTCGAGAAATAGATAGGAACAGGCACTTGTAATATATCAGTGTTCACCTTCACTCTGGTGCAACAATAGAAGCTTTTACCATTTTTAACTCTAGTATACAAAGGACTGAATTGTTTTGCCAACATAAACCAGTCCGTGAAAGAGATAGGCTGCAAGTTAAAAAAAAAAAAAGGTAGGATCAGTCTCCCAAACTGAGCTAGAGAGGTGAATTCCTTTAATAACTAGCAGGCAGGAGCATTTTGAATTTCTGCAAAGCCATTCACCTTTTTAATCCCATTTGAGGGAGGGAAGTTCTTGTAACAGTCAATCATGTGAATTTTAGAGTGCATCTTGCCCATAATTTATGTTTTCTGATTCAAGTTATTTAAATTCAGAGCATTATATCATGTAAATCTCACAAGGTGTCACCATTTGTTACATGGCCAAAAGTAGTCACAGAAGGAGGTACAATAACAGTGATTTATTGTAGGATGTTTTGATTTCTGCTGTGAATACACATTAAAAATCTTCTGGAAATGAATCTAGAAAAAGATTTGACATGGTGTAAGAAATGGCTTGTCCTGCAGATTGTGTTGTGGAATGTAATTACAGTATGTGAGCATATTTAGCTAAACTTATTAAATGAATTAAGCATTAGCAGCCTTATGCCTTCTGATAGTATGATTGCTGGGAATGGTTAATAGAATTATTCCAATAATTATAATTTAAAAAAATAATATCGCAATAAAGACTGAAAGAAGAAGGGTTTTAATGCCATCTGGAGGTATTTTGGAGAAATGAACACATTCATTTTTGCTGATACTTAGCAATATGTAAACATAAGCCATCCTCTAAAGTGTTTTTTCTAGTTAGATGGTATTTTATTCATGAGAAATGTTCTTTACTTGCCTTTCTTCTCCTTCATTGGATTAAAATCCTGTAAGATCTCTGTACCCACAAGAGGGGTATCTTTGAACCCACAATAGAGGTTCAGAGATATGCCCCCATATGTTTATGGTTTTTGTTTGAGACTTCATGCTGTGTCATGTAGTGTGCTGTATTACATACAGGAGACTTCAGAATCTGGTTAAGTGTGAAAAGTTTCTTCCCTAGTAGGAGATCTCAGTACAACCTTCTTCAACTGTGCTCTCTACTAGATATAGTATATTTCTAATGCTTATCTTTAAGTTGTTACTGTATGCTAAGGCTACTGCACAGCAGCTAGTGGTCCCCAGAGCAATTTTTATAAGTAGTAATGACTGGTTACCACTGATGAATGACTGCATTCAAGAAGCCGAGGCCTCTCTAGTTAGAAAAATTGTGTGGAAAAGGAGGCAGTAGAGAAAGGAGGAGATAAGAAGAAGGGAACCAGCAAGTGCTGTGCCAAAAGAGGAGGAAGAAAATGAAAGGAATACAGCTAAGAAAAGGAACTGTAAATGCCAAATTTTCAGAAAGAGATACAAAACTGAGAGCAGTGGAACAGAAAACCAGAGGTCAGACACTGGAAATGAGAAAGAAAGGAGACCAATAAGCTAATAGTAAACTAAAATGTATGTGTTATTGAATAGAGGGGTGGATACCCAAGTGTTACAGTGAAGTAAATTAACTGATGTTGAAGTGTAGATGCACACTGAAGTCCCAGTTCTCTTTCTGCTATCTTCTGTTGACCTGTCTGGGGTTTCTTCTCTTTTCCACCTTCTTCTAGGACAGACTTTTATCCCTGGTTTTCAGGCAGTTATGAATACAGACTTTCTCTGTCCTTTTGGGACTGTAGGAGCTCGCAGCTGTGCACAAGATGCACAACCAGAAGGACTTGCAGTGTACACATACACCTGGATGTGTGAACACATGTGCCTGGGTCCATCTATAGTAGTGGACATACTCTTCCCCTGTGTACACGGAGAAGACCATGCTGTTGTGCAGCTGGACAAGAGCCCCAGTGGTGCCCAGGCCTGCAGCTGGGAGCTGCTGAGGGTGTGCAAGGGGGGAGGTCTGTGAGTGGGCATGAACACTGCCAGGGGTCCCCGTGGGTAAAAAAGCCTGCACCCTCTTGCGAGGTGTTGCTCCCCTGAGAGTGTTGAAGGAGTTCGGTCGGCATCTCCTGGCAGGGGTGCTAAAAAGGAGCGACATTGCTGTAGAAGAGTTGGCATGTTTGGGCCTGACCAGGAGAAACTGTGGATTTATTTCGCTGTGAATATGTGTTTCCTGGTGAAAATGGAATAAGCAGCAACAAAAAACCCATGAAGGAAGTTGTATTGGCCTAGATAAAAAAAAAAAAGAAAAGACAAGGAGGAGCAAATTAATGTTTCTTTCTTGCAAATGTCTTTTTTATTTTCCTCAGGCATGTTACGAGCCACACACTCAAGCCAAGCTTATATGACTCCATGGCAGTTAATTCATCCTTGGTGCGGATTTACTGCCTCCATCCAAACATTATTTATGCAGCTTCAGAGGACAGGTTGATTACCCTCCTGAATCAGGCAGTGAGGCACTCATGAACTGAGCATTTACATGAAGTCTCCCCTGAAAACATTCCTCCTGCCTTGTCCACTGGGCTCCAGGTCCTCAAAGACAGATATTACCCTGTGACCTGGAGCCGTGAGGCCAAAGGTGGTATAGAAACCTAGAATGCAGGACGTATGGTGGTCTGTTTGGAGTGGTTTGGGTATGGTAAATGCATCATTCTGAATAGCATTATGCATAGGAGTTTTTTCCTGTATGTATTAACTCCCTAGGTAGACTCAGTATGACATAGCTCTCCACTTACAATAATATTAAACATTAAGAAACTGGTATGCATTAGATGATACACATTAATTGATGCAACATCCTAATGAGGCAGATAAATAAATGCAGTTATTACAGTGCTAGAAATAACTAAGATGGATGTAGGAGAATGAGGATGATGTGAAAGCAGGGAGGAAGTCTGAGCAGAGCTGTATCCTTTTGCACGATATTCCTATGGCCTTCACCGCCTTGGCATGCACAGTAATTGCCTGAGCTGGCACTGAAGAATTGCAATAAAAGGTGCAAACAATACAAACATGTTAAGCTGTCTGGAGTCTTCCCCAATTGATTCATGTTCCTTGTAATTGAATGCTTTTAAAGTCTTGAGAATTCTGGATTTGAAGGAGTTTTGTTGTTGTTGTTGTACTCTTAATATAGATGGCTCTATATGGGTCATCTGGTTACGGCTTCACTGAGCATTTCTAAACTTCTAGGACTGTTTGGAAATATCCAGTGAGGTTTTGTTCTTTGGGTTTTGTGATAAAAGTTTCAGTTTTCATTGGTCAGAAGACTCACAGATTTTCTTAAAAACACCTAAATTTTATTAAAGTCCTTTCTCCACCTCCTTTTACCAGTTATAATCTGAGGAGCTGCATTAAGGAGTGGGGGAAGGATGAAGAAAGAGTGCTATTTTGTCCTTTAATATTTTCAGTTACAGGATTTTAGTCTTTCTTTGGCAAAACCTGAATCCTTTCAGTAAACATTGGAAATCTGAGATTAAAACTTTTTATTTTGTAAAACTTGTATGCAAGAAAAAGTGATTCCAAACAGTGCATGTGTTTCAGAGGACCTTGCAGTGCCACAGAAACTCCTCCCTGAGCCGGGGGTCTGCCATCTTCCATCCTCCTACGTGCAAAATATGACAATAATTCAGAAATGGCACAAATACACAAAGAGCTCAGCAAGACTCCTGCTCTTGGCATGACTTTCGATATGCTGTCTGTTGTGATGTTCTTCAGTACCTTTGTGTTTGTAAATGATTTCCAGTTTGGACTACCCAAGGTTAATCATGCCTGACTGTGATTCACTGCTATGCATTTACCTCGACATTTCTAGTGCACTTACTTAATGATATCAGGGCTCGCAACTAGATACCTCAGTGCTGTCTCTTTATTATCCCTCCCACAATTGTTTTCATGCTGACCTGCTCCAGATTTTCTCCTCCCTTTCTACAAGGGAATTAACCAAGATCGAGGGAGGCTTTTATAATTTATGGCAGTTATGCAAGTTTTGTCCTTTACTAATACTCTCTGAGCATCGCAGTGATCTCGGTGTCTGTGTTTGCTTGTTTGCTTTTGCCAGGCAGAAACAGATGTTGGCTCTGTTCTTTCCCTGCACTGGTCTCTGGCATCACTTGGAGAATAGTTTGCTCAGGGGGATCTTCATTAACAGTACTAAATTCAGCAGCTTCCAAGCTGCCAATTTGCAGACATTAGTGCTACAGACGCTTTCCCATCCACCAGCTGTTCATCGTTCTCATCACCCTGATTCTCCTGGAGGAAGGAAATAGGAAATGGGTACTTGGAGCAACATCACTGTTGTTCTTGTTTGATGTGACCTACGTCTGTATTGGTGCGAGCATCACCTGGTAGTTTCTTGACTTTTCTTCCTCTCTTCTGTTTTGCCCCTTGTATCTTCAGAGTGACTCACAGATATTCAACAGCCAAAAACTCCTGCTGGTTTCCCTTTCCACAGATAGGAAGACTGAGGCAGAGGGGTTACAAGGTGCTTCCAGAGAACAGAGAGAACCAGTCTCAAATACAGGAGATCAGCTTGAGCGAGTGCTGCCAACACAGTGTCCAGCTCTCAGCCCCCAGGGAGCTTGGCCTCTCACATCTGGCTGATGTGTGGTTTTGACGTTAAGTCTTTCAGGCAACAACTGCAACCTCTTTGAGCACTAGAGTTGGAAGAAGAGCCTTAATCTCACCTCACTTCACCGAAAGGCCTGGTGCAAGTTATTTAAAGTTATCCTTGGCTTTCCCCCATCTAAAATAATAATTAGACTGCCATGAAGACTATCTCATTAATATTTGTACAAAGTGTTGATAAATGTAATGTTCTGTAAAAATGGCTAAGGATTACTCACCCAGAACAGTAAAGGAAATGAATGGTAGTTTTAAGTTTTTAAAGACAGACTTGGGTAGTAAGCAGTAAATGTCCTGAGGAGTGCCAGCTGTAGGGAGAAGGGAAGAGGGGGAGCTGCTGCCTCTCCCAGGTGCTCACAGACCTGGTGAGCATGGGCAGCCCCTACCCCATCACCATTCCCCCATCCTCCCCTCAGAGTTTCGATCTTGGGACAGGGGTCACCCAATTTAAGTTAGAAGGATTTGGCATTTGTCTCGCTGAACTGGAGGGATGTCAAATAGGGAAGGGGAAAAGCATGCAAGCTGTGGAGGAAAAACCCCTCCAGCAGTACTCTTTGATATCCTTGTGTTTGTTTGCCAAAAGGAACCATGATGGGTCAAGTCAATTGAACCAGAAAATGGCTAACAGATGAGTCTGGAGGACAATGGAAAGGGTGAAATCTATGCAACTATGGAAGCCAGTTCCAAGAAAAGGGCTGCCCAGACTTTTATGGGGTGTAATCCACTTTTAACTTTCAGATTAAGATCCCAGGGCAACTTCCCAAAGTCTTCCACAGCTCAAGCTGGGGGCATTTTAGATGGCAAGGACACTTGCAGCAGACACACTGGCCAATGATTTGGTGACACCTCTTCTAGTAACTCCACAGGCTCTATTGGTGGCCTTCATGAGCATGTCAACCTGCTCATGAGCCGCAGATGACCCTCCTCTGCGGAGAAACACAACTTCCAAGGGATGGTAGACAATATGAAATTACGTCCTTTAAGTTAGTTTTTGAGATGTGTTGTTTCTGTAAACACCAGTGCATCGTTGGCTTTTAATGTAGGTCTGTGATGTTTCTGAGAGAAGTCTTGCAGTCTATGCTGAAAAAAAAAAGGATGGGAAAAAACCCCTTACTATGATGAATGAAGACAGTGTTTTTCAGAGCGATGGAGGTCTTGAAAACTGCAGAAGTGAAAGTCTGGTGTTTAGCCATGAACCAAGTAGCTGGCAGAAGGCAGCTGGCTTCATTGCACTATTTCACCTGTTTACTTGAGCCTCAGCTTGCAGAGCTAACCCCTAACACTGCCAGACTGTCACTCTGCTAGCCAGTCCAGCAAGAACAGCTGAAATTTTAAAACACACTGCTCAGCTCTCAAATTCCCATGAAAAAGTTCCTTCTACTGCCCTCTCCCCTAAAGAATTACCCTCACTCCATATACAGAGCGTTTCTCTGTGTATTAAATATATAGACCATTAAAAAATATAATTTTACTGCAACTTCCCACGGCAAGAAATAAAGCAAGTTCACCTGTGGGATGCATCAGAGCCACTGCAGTATTGTCACAATGCTGATGTGAACCTTGCCTGTCAAGTCCTAACCTTTTCTGAGCACAATTTTTTGGGGTTTGCAGTGTACAATGCTGCTGATAGTTCACAAGAAAACTATTGTAAGTTGATACCAACAAATCAATTTTCTTCAAATGCTATAAAGACACTTTCTTTGAAGACATTTGCTCACATAGGTCTTGACTGAATCTGTCTTTGAGGTTTCGCAAAGTTAAGGAGGAAGAATGAATTGATATTATTAGTGATATTTTTTGCCTTGTAAAAGTTGTAGACACATAGCAGTTGAAGATGATACAAGAAAAAGTATTTAAATAACATATAAAGTCATATAAAAAGATCTTAAATACATGATGTCCATGAAAACAGATGAGATGGGGCTTGTTTGTTTGGTTTAGAAAGAAAACACCTGGAAGCCAGATCTGACCTTAATTACAGCTGTGGTTTTCCTGGGACAAAATTTAGCTTCTGTTGACTTGAGGTCAGGCGAATAAAAGCTTTATCTGAGATGTCAGCAGTAACAGGG
>NW_010195773.1:202176-222026 GCF_000695765.1 Mesitornis unicolor
GAATGTTAAATAAAAACACTACTGAGGTCTGAGGAACTTTTGTGATTGACTAACACGTGGTGAAATAGGGCCCTCGTTGTCCTATTTTTAAATGCTAGCTTTCTCTTTTACCAGATATAGCCAACAGCTTGAGATAACCGCCCTTATTGCTGCAGGGCTCAGCGCTGAGTTTTGTTTATAAAGTCCCCTTGATCCAGGCCCTCTTGATTAGCACCTTCACCTCTATTATCTACCTGTACTCTGCACACTGGAGAGAAAAATAATTAGCCATGGGAAGCTGCCCTTGTTTTGACGCCATCCTTGCCTCAAAGCTGAAGGGGAAAGTGGTTTAATGCAAGAGAAACCCTCGCTTTGAAACAGCAGCTTTTGTCCCATCAGAAAACTTACTATAATGCTGGGCATTATTTCTAATTTTATACCAACTCAAAAATGCTTCTGTGTTCATTTAATGTCATTTAGAATAAAGGCGACCAATTTAACTAGCTAAAATATCATTGTGCTTGAGGAAATGTTTTCCTGTATTGCACGGAAAGCATATTATTTTTCTCTTAGGCACTGTTTTCCTTGGACTTTGTCATTTGTAGGGGACTAATTGGGAATTTTGAATGTATTATATATTAGCTCTGAATATGGTTAAAGAGGGGTTGCCAGGAAAATCAGGAGATATGAATACCTGGGAAGAAGTCTATCTCCTTGAAAGTGCCACCAGGAAGGCAGGCACCATTGACCCCTCTCCATGTTTTTCCTCTGAAGAAAATGATAAATGGAAGCTCAGCGTCTTGCACATTGGAGTTGCGATGTGTGAGGTGGTGTTTTTGCTGGGCTAAAATTCCTGGTTGCCAGGGTAACACATTTTAGAAAGTCTCTACCCTGGGCGAAAACTGCTGCAGCTTGAAACCCGCTGGGGCTGATGCTCTGTGGGGGCACCACCACGTCTGGGTGTGGGGGGCTGCTGGCTTCGCCGGGGGATTTTAGGCAATTAAGCAAAATAAAATGGGTCCAAAGGAAGAGAAAGGTGTTTGGGGACTTTCAATACTTCCAGGCTTTAATAACCTGATATTTTTCCCACACCATCACCATGTCCCATCAGCCAAAAGGTGGGGGGGTTACCCAGTCCCGGGCTGAATCACTGGGTGATGGGAAGAGGAGAGGTGTGTGTGCCTGGAGAGTGGGGAGAGGAGGAGGGCGAAAGGGGGAGAAAGAGAGATACAGGGTTCTGGCCACCTGCCAAGAAAAATAACTAACGTTTTGCAGAAGAGAAGTCCTAAGACTGAGGTCATAGTATGGAAAAAGTCTGTTTCGCAGACTCTTGAGCCTGAATACAGGCCAAGTTTGGATTTTTTTTTATGTGAATTTTTTTTTTTAAACTGCAGGCATCCTATTAACATTTGAACACTAAACCTCGTCCAGGAATGGAAGGATTTTGGAATTTGAAGTGCCTCAGTTTTCTACTCTTTTGGTACACAGATATATTTTTTTAATTACAAGAAAGTGAGGTTTTGAATGAGGAGCTCCCTCATTTTGCTTTCAATTTACTTTACAACTATGAAGACCAAATTAAGGGGATCTAAGGAAATGCCTGTTTCTCCCACAGAGAGACCAACTAAAAAAAATAGAGACTTTTCAAGCTTGGTGGACAACTTTTTAATTGCCATGCAAAATACAAAAAGATACTGGAACCTGAAATGATGATTAATTTTCCTGTGTGGAAAAGTCCTACTGTTCAGCCATGAACAGCTATGATTTTTTTAAACTTTTATAGTAGCAAGCTGACAGTGTCATGACAAATTACTTTTCGTACCTAAATAAACAAAGTATTCTTCTGTCTTAATCTCTGGATTTGGATTAAATGTCAGAGTGTGGATATTTTTTAACTGGGGAAAAAAACAACTCTGGATTTGTTAGAATGTTATTGCAAGCAACTTTTCTGGTCTTTGATTTGCTAAACTACAACTGGAGTCTGCCTTCCTCAGGGTAAGAATATTTCCACATTATCATTTCACCTGCGGTATTTTAAGAGGGAGAATATTGTATCTCAGTGTGTGTCTCAGCTTTATGCATTCTGTTCTTTATTCAGCATTCAGACAAGCTTCATCTCCCAAAAGAGATGTGGAACATATTTATTGGCAATTTAGAATTGATGATAGATTTGACAAGTAAGCAGGGTGACACACCGTAGCTATTAAAGCTGGAGATGAATCAGGACAAAGCTTTGGATGAGGTATATTGTTCCTGAGATTCAAAAGGGTTATACTTACATATCATTCCAAATTCAAGGCAGCTGTACCACTGACTCACAAAGATAAAAGCTAAGTTTTTCCAAGAAAAAAAAAAACAACATGATTTGATTGGCCCACAGACCTTTTATGGCAAATTGGTGCAATTACAGCTGGCATTTCTACATGCTGATTTTTATTAGTTTGGTAAGGTATTTTGTCAGGATTCATTTGTGCTGATTCCCTCTTTCATGGCATAAACTGTAAGCAATTACAGGTAGAGAGAAGGAATTTCTTGACCTGTTTCTTCAGAGGTACACTCCAGGAGGTGCGATAGATCAGGTATGCTAAATTAAAACAAAACTGATCTGTTGCCTCATAAGCATGTGGAGTTACAATGTATTTAATGGTATTAGAATTTAGTGCAATTATGGGTGAAAATCCTATGGATTCACCATCAGCTTTCCTACTATCAAAGCTAAGCAGACAAATCAGCACAGGTAATCTCTTAAAAGTATTTAATAGGATGATACAGACAAAGGATGAGCAAATTACCCTTTTGTACTTCGTTTCATTACCAACTATTGTGCCATTTATAATGACTGAAGTTTGAGGGGGGTGGAGGGGGCCTTCTGTTCTGAAGTCGCTGAGGGAGATGAGGCAGGCAACCCAGATGTGCCACCTGCCTTGACGTAGTTCAGACGGAGGCCCAGTACAGCAAAGAGCGAGGAAAAGGTCTAGTTGGGAAACCCAGAACATCCCAGAATGTAACCTCAAAAATAATTTGTCATCACTCTGATCTGTACTGTTTTTAACTGTTGGACTTAAGACAAAGATTCATGTGGCTGCTCATGTAAAATCCACATGTTTTCCCCATAACTTGTACAATAAGTGTAATATGAGACACAAACTGTTTAATACTTGCAGTCACTGTAAGCAACAGCAGTTTTGGTAGAGTTCTGTGGAAGAAAGGATAAAGCGTTTTGCCACAAACTGTTACAAAACCCTGGGCTTTTCATCTGTTACAAAGTAAGGTTTTTGATCTTGCAAATAATTATATACAAGCATGATGCTTTCTATCAGGACTTCTTTCAGCATTACTGTTTGAAAGCCCAGAAGTTCCTATGTGTACCTAAACTCATGTTTATGCTGTGCTGCCCATTTCCAGTTTAGTTAAAGAACAGCTCCGGCAGTGAGCAGTCCATCACCAAGGCCAGGAGACAGATGGTCACTGGGGAGCGGTGTCCTTATCTCCTCCTCAGAAGAGCTTTACTTTTTCAAGCTTTGTATTCAAGAGAAAGAAACCTCTCCCTGAGCCTTACCCATAGGTTTCATCGCCATCCAAGAGTGGGTGGCTGATACCACTTTTCAGCAAGTGTGCTAACATAAGGAGCCCTGCAGGAGCTTCATTTGATTGATGCTGAATAGCCAGGAGTCAGGAACGAGATTTCCAGCTCTGAAGCCTGTGAGGCAGTGGAATAAAGAGAGAAAGGGGAAGATTAGAGGTATAGTCACAGAAAACTTGTCAGCCAAATGGGATTTTAGGACTTTAATTATTACATGGAACACATAAGACTAAACAAATACAAAGACATATATAATACATAAACAATGAGAAGTGGGTGCAAAGCTGAGTGGTGAAGGTTAGCTTGGTAGAGGGATCTAAAATATTTATATTATTCCAAACTTGCTTATATTTCCTTATGACCACAGTAGGTAGATGACTTAACTACCGTCATCTCCAGGCATAATGGAAAAATTATAAAAAGCAGCAGCCCTCCTTTTAAAATAATTTTGATTTATTTTTATCTAGCAGAAATGGACAAGTACATCTTTAGCATGATTCCATTTAGCTCAATGATGTTGCAGAGCTGTGAATTCACTATGAGAAGAAAAACTCTTTCTGTGCCCTGAAGAACATAAAAGCCTTGGTGCCTAGTTGGAAAGCAGATGCCTCTTGCTCAAGCCGCTTAAGTATTTCTACTTGACAAAAATTAAAATCTCATCTTACTTCTTTGCATGCACTTGTCATCCACTCAGAGTTTTATCCAAATAAATCTCTGGTTCTTTTCAAAGAATATTTTCTGTATGAGTTGCATTAGCTTTAAAGACTCACCAAGAACAGAGGCAGTCCGAGCTGACACTCCTCATTTCCAGCAGAGAAGCAACTGCATGAATCTTATCCCACAATTCTGCAGCTCAGTTAATTAAGTATTTGACGTCCCAAGAAGCTGCTGCCTCCCAAAGCCAAGGAGAGGGAGCCGCCAGGCCCCATTCCCATCTTTGGCCACCAGACACGGTGACGTTTGGAGACTTTCCACCCATCACATCATGTTGCACAACTCTTCCCCTCTCCTCAGCCCACAGAGTTGGTGAAATAAAATAGCATGAAAAATTAATCCCACTGTTGTTGGAATGCAGCTGGATAATGTGTGGCCTCATTTGCTGCTTCAGGAGAATATGCATTTGCTGCTTTGGTAGTGGAGGCTCTGTGGACTTGGCAGAGGGAGCCCAGTAGCACAAACCCTGGGAGCACCTCTGCACCCCCATACCTCTGCCTGCTCTCCAGGTATTTTCAGGCACCTCAGGCTCTATGCACAGGATGATTTCTGATTTCTCTCTCCCTGTCTTGTTATCTACTGTCCATCCCATGCTGTCCACCACCTCTTCTGCTTTTCTTTCTCTCCTTTCTCTTTCTTACTTCAGTCTCTCCAGTGCTCTCCTACCATCCCATCTCTGGTTTTGTCAGATTCATCACCTGCAGCCTCATTGCTCCTGTATTTTCATCTCTGCTGGCCCTCCCCTTCCTCACTTTTCCCCACAAAACATGTCTCCTGAAAAACAGAAAATATAATAAAGAGATACATGGAACAAGGGATGTACAAATACACCCACAGTAGCTCGAGTTCCTGGATAAGTCCATATGCCTCATTGCCTGCTGCTTTCTCCTTTCCTCCTTGATTATCTCCATCATGTCGTCTTCATTTAATGGAAAATCACTCAGATGAAGACTAACACTTATCAATGACACGACGAGGAAATTCAGTGCACCCTCAGTAAGTTTGCAGGTGACACTAAGGTGGGTGGGAGTGTTGATCTGCCTGATGGTAGACAGGCTCTACAGAGGGACAGGCTGGATCAATGGGCTGAGGCCAATTGCACGAGGTTCAAGAAGGCCAAGTGCCGGGTTCTGCGCTTGAGTCACAGCAACCTCATGCAACACTATAGGCTTGGGGAGGAGTGGCTGCAGAGCTTCCTGGAGAATGACCTGGGGGTGTTGGTTGACAATCGGCTGAACATGAGCCAGCAGTGTGCCCAGGTGGCCAAGAAGGCCAATGGCCTTCATCAGGAATAGTGTGGCCAGCAGGACCAGGGAAGTGATCCTTTCCCTGTATTCAGCACTGGTGAGGCCACATGTCAAATACTGTGTTCAGTTTTGGTCCCCTCGCAGGCTAGAACAGGCTGCCCAAGGAACTGGTGGAGTCATCATCCCTGGAGGTGTTTAAAAAATGAGTAGATGTAGTACTCAGAGACATGGTCTAGTGACAGGCTTAGTAGGGCTGGATTCATCAATCCAATTTGACTCGATGATCTTAAAGGTCTTTTCCAACCAAAACCATTCTATGATTCTGTGGTAACTTCTAACTCCTTTGTCAGGTGCCCAGGTGTTGCCCTGATCTTCCTTTGAGGCACATAGTTTCCCACTAGTTCTCTTTTAAGAATTACAAAAGAGAGAGGGAGAGATTAATATGGAGAGAAGTTTTACTTAGCTACAAAATGCTTTCCTTTTATAACTTTCAGCATGATTGGCAGATAGGTTTATTTAGTCAAATTGCCTTTTCTGTCACTGTATTATTTAATGAGGGAGTTCTTTTTTTGATTGCATAGGAAATGTAGAAGCATTTGAGAATTTCTGATGTGCTATTTACTCATCCATTATGTTGGGAATCAGTTTAATTTCAATGTCAGCAGTGGAATTAATAATCATAACAGTTATCTGTCACAGAATGATCTATTTGGGGATTTTCTCAGCAAACCGGGATATTTCCCCCACCCTTCTACCAGAGAAGAAACTTTTTAAAAATAACTCAAATTCAAACATGTTTTTGTTTTGATTATCCCTTCCACATATTTTCAGGCTTTAATTCAGCATTGAACCACTGATATGAAACCCTTTAGTATCATAAGTTATCCCTATTGTCCCCTCCTTATTTCACTCTGATTTTCTCAAACACTTCCATCCAGAAGGATGGCTCTTCCATTAAAGTGTATGCTTCCTTCCCAGAAAAAGAAAAAAAAAAGACAGTACTGTATTTCCAGAGATAATGCAAAACCCCTTTCTGGCAATCGTGTTAATTTGGGCTGACTTTGTTGTATTTTTGATGTTGCACTTCACCGTTGGACAAACAGGATTCCTGTGTGAGAGCAGGGGAGTGCCTGGACAGACATACATGAGGGAGTCAGGCAGGATCCAAATCTGATTCTGCTTTATTTAAGTTTCCCTCAGTTCTGTGGTTATATGCAGCCCTGCATAAGTAAATAACTGAGAAATGAATGAAACCTTTTGGCTGATACCTTTGATAAGTACCAAGACTTTTTATATGAGTCTAAAGTAAGGGCAGTAACTGTTAAATGAATTGCTTTTTAAATAAAACAGATAAAAGAAATTTTTAAATCCTTCATTGTTCCTTAAAATGTTTTAGTGCCTCATTAATTCTTGATTAGCCTGGTTGTTAAGAGGCCATTATTATGTGGTAATAAGGTGTAGGAAATTACCTCTAGGACTATAGCCTTGTCACACAGACCTGCTATAGTTAGCACCTCATCAGATGCAGAGACCAAGTGCCAGTGGTATAAACTGGGAATTTGCTGCCTGGTAGTGGGGTTTATGGTGGTGGTCTTGTGCGGTGGGGTGTTTGCTGAGATGATGTGTGAGTCCTCTGGTACAGAAAAGTGGAGGAGACCTGTCAAAGCATAACCCTCTCAGCAGCCTCCTGTCCTTCAAGAGCTCCCCATTCTTGCCTTTGGCAAAGCATGGAAACCGCTATAAAACAGTGGAATAAAATTACTTTGCAATTACATTCGTTTAAATAATTTCAAATATGCTTGAAGCTCACACAGATGAAAGTCCAGTCTTTGCTGTATGATTTGTTAGGCAGAAAGTATCATAGGAGATTTGGTGTCAGTCCAGCAGAATATCCCCAACCTAATGACCTCCTCAGGTCAGTAGTATTTCTTTTGAGCGCATGACCCTCCTTAAAGCCTGCTGCAAACCTTGGTAAAGCTAATCATTATTACCCTTTTACAAACAGGAAAATGAGCCTTAGGGGCTATTTTTACTGTGGTTTGATGCAACATTAATCAGCATTCTGAAGAAGAGACGTATTTGTAAGTCCCAGGCTGCATATATTTATTTTTCAGTGTGTATAATTCTTTTTTTTTTTCCTCTCTAAGTCTCTTTGAGGTTGATGCTCTAGTGCTCACAGTATGTAGCTCCCATTCATTACCTATACAGGGAGATAATGCGATACAGCAACATCACCACCTTCGAAGAGCACCGAAAATGCCAGTAATTAAAAACACAAAGTGTTCTCTCGCTAGTACTTTGCTCCTTTTTCCTTCCCAGATTTTGATCTTCACACAGCAGATGAAACACAGGCCTCTGAGGATGGAGAGCAGCTTGGTGCCAGTGTGGCTGCTGTCACTGCCAGCATGCAGAGGTGTTGCCTTGTGGGTCATATCAGCTCCTGCTCACCTACCTCATCTTGCTGTCAGGTTTTGGGGGGCATTCACACCTCAGAAGCAGTGTCAGAGCAAAGCTGTGGCAAAGCCCCACTCCTGAGAGGCTCGTGTTGTGTGTAAACCTCCAAAACAGAGCTATGGCCTGGGCTCAATCCTAAAAATCCATGTTTATTGTTAAATAGCTAGGCACTCATTTCAGTGTGCTTTCACCCAGGCCTTCAATATTTTTGAGCCCTCAATGTGGTTGCCTCCTGCTCTTTGGGCCATGCGTGACTGTGTCCCTTGCCCCAACCCCAGCACTCCTCAGGGATGGACTCTGAGCTGCGAGCAGCATGAGAAGGGCACCTACGCTCAGACCCATTTACCTCTTCATCAGCCTCAGAGCTGATGCTGGGGGGAAAAGTCTCCAAACTTGGTATTTCAGCTGCATTAGGAAGCAAAGTAGCCCAAAGACCCGGGCGGGGTGACTGCTGCAAGCTGTGGGCCCCACTCCCCCTAATCCCCAAGCCACCAGACCCCAGTGCAGCCCAGAGGTCATGGGCAGCTCTCCAAGCCAATTTTCTCTCTCCACCCCCTCTTCTTCATTTGATGAAGGGCGACCCTCAGCGCAGTGCTCAGCTTTGCTGTTTTTGGGTCTGCCTGCCTGCCCTGTTGCAGAGCCGTACCCCTGCCTATCTAAGGGTAGACCTGGTCCCCACATGGAGTACTGTGCCAGCAGCAGACCCCCTCCCTGGTGACAGGAGGTTGGGCACTGTCACCCTAAATGCAGTCGACACCCCGCACATAGCCCTAGTGGTCCCAAGCAGGGGTGCAGAAGGTATCTATCTGCTGTTGCTTCGTACATCTGCTGAAATGTCTTTTTTAATACTCTGTGAGAATAATTAGCAGTGACCTGTTGTGACTTTTATAAGGACGGGGGAAAAGCTCCACCAAAAAAACAAGTATTTAAAAGGAACTTCTAAGCGCAGTTTCAGATCTCACAAGAACAAATGGAAGGAGGAATTGCAGCCCAAACCAAAGACTGTTAGGAGTTAATAACTACATGAGCATAGCAGTAAAGAACGTCAAGTGTTAGCAGTCTCAGTGTGACAAAAGTTTATTTAATCCTACTCTAAACAAGCAATATAGCAAATCCTTGTTAGGAATGAATGATCTCTCACATGTAGCTTAAAATAATCAAATTTTTATTTAAAACACCAAAGTAAGTCAGATGTTATGGGTTCTTCTGGAAGAAATTTGAATTGTCCAGTCCAATTTTATTTTTTATTCGTAACATTTTACAGATTTAAAAATGCATTCTTTATGTAAAGCCTGCTTTCCCCATTTCAAGCAGGAATTTATACTTGCCAGAGAATTACAGACTCTTAAGTGTTGACCTATCCTGCTCCATTAGCTCTACTGTGCTCTGATAGTGTTTTGGCACCTCTTCTCCTTCCTACCTTATCTTCAGCCTTCTTTCACTTAAAATTTCCTGCTAGCACAGGCTCCAAAGGTGAAGTAAGGTTTTTGGTCATGGGTATGTCTGAGGCAATGCTGGTGGGTTCCCAGTTGGGACCTGAAATTTCCTTCCCTAGTTCTAGATCTGATTGAACAGTGGAGTTTTGGGGAAAAAAAAAAGTTAATCCCTTTGCCTCACTCTCCTCTTTCCCATTGAATGAGAATAATCTCAGGTTTGTTTACTTTTGACCTCACAGGATATTGAGAAATGTACCTGGGTGGAGATCTCTCACTAGAAAATAATGTGGTAGAATACAGCCCAATAATAAATTAGTACCTGTCTTGAAAGGATGAGTCTTATTTCATACTTCTTAATGATCCTGGCAATAAGACTAAGTCTTGCCCGTTGGTGTTCAGCTACAAGGAAGAGTTGGAGAAAGAATTGATAAGAAAATTCTGGCAGAACTTTTGTTCACTCCCAGTCCTTCCCTGGCACTGCTTTAATTTGCATATAGACTTGAAGCACACAACAGTTATAAGAATGTGTATCAAGGGCTGTTTGCTGCATCGCTGGAACAGTAAAAACTTTTCTGCTGTTAGTGTGAGGATAAAAGTACACTGGAAAATACAGAATGATTTCTTTAGGCTAATAAAGGCTCTGCTGGAGATAGTCTAAAGGTTTATAGAACTTCTGGAAAGCTATTTACATATTTCAAAGGTCTTTATTGTCAGTTTCATACATTTTGCCTATTTTAGTCAGTATTTTCATCAGCCATCTCTGCTGCCTTAAGTGCACTAAAAATATGTAAGTGCCTGATAAACCATGTACATCTGAAATATTTTCTCTTATCAATAAAAAATCATTTGCCTTGAAAGTAATGTAGTGGGCTAAATTAATTCCTGATGGAACTGGTTTTACTAGAGTGACACTGATGATGAAACTAACCCAATATATTTAGTTTAGGAGATCTACTTTTGACTACTAACATTGTTAATACTAAATTGAATTCTTTAGAAGTCAAGTGTCATTTTTTGGTATGTATGACTTTTTAGATATATATTGCATAATGTAGACACAATATTTGCTTACAAATTATTTGCAGTTGTACTAAATTAACATGTTATTATCTGTAGGGTTTAGTCTTACTTAAATATCAAACAGATAATTGCCCACAGCTCTGTCAATATTAAGTCCTGCATATTTTATTTCCACACCTGAAAATACTTCTGAAATAATAATGATTGTTTTGGTTGGACTCAATCTGATATCAAGTAATAACAAGTTAAGTGATATTTAATGCCATTTTTTCAAAGATGGAGGCCATAGGTAGATCCTGTAGGAGACTGTGGAATTCAGTTTATGGGAACTCAGTATGAGAGAATCATAAATTTCAAACACACAAACCAACCAACCAACCAGTTGTATAAGGGAACACATTGGAGCAACTGGTCTTAATTCCAATCTGATTTTTAAAAAAACCAAAACCCTCAAAAATCCAAATCCTTGCGTTTCAGCCATGTGACAATCTGAGAATCCATTTCCTGCATGTTTGGTTCATACCAAGACTTGCTTACAACACTGCTATAGTATAGAAGTTTACTACTGTGGACGGCAGTCTGACCGCTGATGACAGAAAAGCTTATTTCAAAGAAAGCTTCGATTAACAGCCAATGAGTGGGGAAAAAATGAAAGAAGCCAATATGTTTTGTGGATGCAGTTGAAACTCAAACCAAGGCTAGTTTCAGTACTTGGCAAACTGAATTACATTTACTTCTGAATCAGCATGGCTAATTGATATTTTGATTGATACAATAAAAGAATCTTATGCAAAAAAAATAAAAATACTTGAGTTCATTTTCTCAGCAAATAAAAAAAATGCATTCAAGGCTAATAATTTATCTCACTCCAGAAAGTGCTTGGGCGGCATTAGATACAAGCATATTTTGAAATACTGTTTTTGAAAGAAAAAAATGAAAGCATTGCATTTCAGAAATGTTGTCATTAATGATTTTACATAGAAATTAAACCTTTTCTAGTTATTCAGGGAAAAACATTTCTCAAATCTAGCAATTGCCAAGTATTTTGGTCAGTCCTCACACTGTTCTTGATGACTGAACTATTTGTCAGAAAATTCCCTTCAGCTCTAAATCCCTCACACAAGACTCTATTTAGAGCCTCGTCCACGCTCAAGCCTTTGTGAAAAATTATTTTCGACATTTTTCTCAAGATGACTCAACACTTCCAAAGATTTAGGATGGCAGAAAGCATTATCAGCTATCATTTAGACTTCCAGATTATTATTTTTCACAAGATGGTTGTGGTAGTTAGCAGCTGGGTGGTAGAATTTGGCAATCAGTATACTATTGTGTCTAATTCACTTTTATACACTATTCCTATTAGTTAAAAAAGAATATTTCTTTGAAAGTGACATTACAGCCCTGACGTATGATTTTTGAATATTACTTTTTTCTCAGAAACTGCCAGCATGGTACTGCCAGCATGCCAAGCTTGTGTCCAGAAGAAAATTTAAGAGCAGTGATAAAATGAAAGGGGAAAATAGAAGCCCTTCTTGCGAACAGGAGTTTGTAATAGATATTCTGACATGATATGAATGATGAGGGATGGAAAATTCATAATAGTGTGGAGAAGTGCAACACACTCTGCGCATAGAAGACTGACCTATAACTCATAAGACAGTGTGTGTCGAGTGAATTATGAGAGTTGCTCCCTGGTGTATATTTAAAAAGAGACATTAGAAACAAGATATAGCGTGGTTTACTGTTTGAGAGCTAACTTCGTAATTTTGTCCAAAAAGTGTTTTTAAAGAAAAAATACATGCCTTCTTATTTTTATTTTTTTTTATTTTATATATATATTGCAGTCCAGGTGGTGTATTTCTTCACAGCATGTGCAGGATGTGAATGCTGGGCATAAAGTCCTTCCCCTCTCTGAAGAAACAGTCCTCAGTTGATTATTTCTGCTGCTGCAATTTCCAAAGGAGATTATTTCTAAGGAAGAGGAATTTCACATTTTGACTCTTAGAAGGAGTTGTCTTGAAGTGAAACAATCAGGCTAGAAGTGCTTGGTGCCATCAGACCCCAGGGCAGCTGAGGGTCTGTGCTAGGAGAACAGACAACCCGAGTGCGCACCTCGACCAGAGCTGCGAAATGCAATTTGAATTAACAAGATTCCACATGAGCAACCATCCCTCCAGTGCAGCTCCCTGTGAAGCATAGGAATTACTTGACCACCACTGCCACAGATTTCATGCGTTCTTCTCGCCACAGCAAAGTCCATGCCCATGTGCTGGCCTCAGGTGCCAGTGCCTGCCCCCAGCTCCCCTGCCCCTTCCTTGGCACTGACCAAGCAGCCCCTTCTATCCCTCAGCCCATCCACAGGAAAACCTGACAACTAATCCTATATTTTGGTCTGCTATCAGCTTAGAGTGTTATCAGTTCAGAGATATCTCCCTTGTTAGGATTATCTTCTCCCCTTTCTCCTTTCTGGGTTTATCTTCTCCTCTTTCAGCATCTTGTGATCAGAACAAAAGTGCAGAGGAGAGATGAGAATTCTATCACTAATGAAGCATCTCCTAATAAGTTTGTCAGCGTGTCAAGCTTAGTCAAAATGTTGGAAACCCCCCTGGTCCATGGAGGCAGCCACTTTGGGAGCAGCACTACCCCTTTCTCTGAGCTGAGCACAGAGGCTGCAGGTCTCCGTAATGAGCTGCATTTCCATCCGGCGTTTTGGCCAAAAGCTTTGGTTTCCTTTTGTAGTCTGTCTCATCAGGAAAAAAAGCATTTTTCCCTATGCCTAGCTTGACTGCAAATGAAAGACACTGAGAAACCTGCTCATGGGAGAGGTTTAAGCCCATTCCTGCAGAAATTTGAGGTCTGGAAATTTTGACAAAAATCACAGCAGCCCCTACAGATTTTAATGCACAGAACACTACAGCCCACTCCTCAGCATCAAGTGATGGCACATTGATCTGCCCATACAGGAGCTTTCAGGTCCTTCTGCCCCATGTTTCTTTTTTTTTAATTCTTCTTCCTCTTGCCACATTGAATTAATTATTTGACAGTATATTCTGACATTTTATTATTTCAACAATAGTGGAATGTAATGGTATGTAATTAGGAAGTAGAATATAATAGTGGCATGGAGATGATTTTGGCAATGAGATTTTTTTTTTTTTAATTAGAATTTCATTACTGCTAAAGTGTCGTGCTATTGCCCTTTCCAGTGTGCGAGCAACAGTGTCCATGGGTGAAAGAGATGACCCCTGGGGACGGTTTGCCACCCCTTGCACCCTGTCTGGGGATTCTCCCGAGACACTGCTTTTCTGTATCATAAGAACCTACAAGGACACAATATATTTTAAAGTCCTCATAAAGTGTTGATTTTACAGTGAAACTCTTTCCACTTCAGTGGAGAGTGGGGTTAGTTTTGTTCAGGGGGGTGTATGTGAAGCATCTGGGGTTGTGAGGAGTCTGTTACACCATGGACCCGCCAATTTTCTGTATTTTATCTTTCCAGCCCATATCTTTAAATGAAAGGGTGTGCTGACTTTCACAGTAGCCAACTGGTTTCTTGTCTGTTTATTTGCTTGTTTTCAACATTTTGTCTCCTTCTACTCAAATAAACCTGTAAGATCAGCGTGTGCACTATGGAACCTCATCCAAAACTATACTGTCTCCTTCCTGACAGAGCTGACAGAGAGTATAATGACTTGTATTGTCCAGAGTACTGTTTACATAAAGGAGCAATAAATACCTGTTGAAATTTTTACTGGAGGCCTCCCAGATGGATGGTTCATTTATTATTACAGACAGGGTTTCATTTACTTAGTTATTAAAAGAAGCGGGCCGCCACAGCCCATTTATAACTATATTAAAACTAAATGAAGCTATAAGTTTTGCAGATGGGACTGAGTAAAATGCATAGAGTGGCTTTCTAGAAAATGGCTAGGAAAATTATATGAAGCTAGGAAATGCTGAAAACTTTGGGGGTCCTGGTATGTCTTTAACAGCTATGCTTCTACTGGTGGAAGCTTTACAGGTTTTGGAGGAGGTATAGTTCCCATATGTCCTGTCCCACCACTTGGTGCCGTGATATTTATTCTGCAATAAGCTCTCTGTATGTACCTGTCAACCATGTGCCAAATTAGCCTGTTCCTCCCCTCCTCTAGCTTTTATTTACATGAAGCTCCGGCTGAGGATGTTGAATAATCTTTTTCTTTATCCCAGAGCCAGAATATCCAGGAGTATCAACTCCAGTTACAGGAGGAGAGGGAGCTGCTCCATCAGCACCCATCTGTAAAGCAAAGGCAGATTCATCAGGGACATACCTGTGGTCTTAGTTCTGAAGGTACCACCAGAGGTCCAGCACAGCTCACCATGAAATTAAAATAAAACTTGTGGATGGTCTTTGTGGCACTTTCCTAGCACTCAGAACATTTTACCAGGCATACCCATCCCTACTTTGAAGAAAGATAAATCGGTCACTGGATGGGAAGCACGTGGTTGCCTGGGAACTAGATCATGATTTTATATCCAAGCTAGAAAAAAAAAAGGACAGTCCCAATGAGGAAAGGGTGGTGTCCCAAGGTGGAGAAAACTGTTGACCAGAAATTGATGGGGCAGAAAAATCTAGAAGCAAGGAAGTTTGGATGTTTTTAAGCAGAGCTTGTTAGGTTAGCAAAACCCTACAATCAAGAAAAAAAAGCAGCTTTTCTGAAAGCTAGCTCAGCTTCAATGCTGAAGTGAAAGTAGCAATTAGAAATGAAAAAGCAACTATGCAATGGAGATGAAATATAAACTACATCTAACATGAAAGGGGAAGATAACAATCAATCTAAAAGAGAAATTACAAAATACTGAAGACAGATAAAAGGAGAGGAGAATACCAGAGGAAAGTTCAAGGACAATGAGAATAAGGGTTTTCTCCAGGTATATAAAGAACAACTGCAACAAAGAAATTGTAGCATTAGCCCCTTATTATCTGGAAATATTAACGTTGTTAATAATACTAGAGTCAATAAATATTTTTTTATATGAGAAAAAGCAGGGTGCCTAGTAGACAGGGAGGAAGCTGAACAGCATCTAGAGGGAGTAAATTATTTAAAATCAGTTACCCTGGATACAGTATTTGTAAGCCTCAGATCTTCTCTGCTACTATATAGCCATGAAGGCCACTCGCTAGCAAAATCTGAGGGTCATTTGTGATGTACCTTGAAATGTGGGGTAAACCCCAGATGGCTAATGCTGTGCAGTACATCAAAAGACCAAGGAAGAAAGTTAAAAGTTTTAAGGACAGGTCGCCTGACATCGTCTACTGCACACAGAGTTTGGGGGGAGCCCAACAGGGTGACTTCAATACCACTAAGGAACTGAAGGATAAGAGCATAATTATTTGTGTTCAATGTTTTAATTTCAAGGAAAGAAATAAAAGTTCTTACCAACCAAAGCTAATTTCATTCTGTGAGGAACTGGCAACTAAGAAGTGGTAGGAAATTATATTCACCAATGGTAAAACTTTGTGCAGGATGGCAGAGAAAGAAAGAGTGAGGATGGAGCAATTTATCAAATAATATGAATAATTTAGTAATTCAGCCTCACTTCAACAAAGGAGGCTTGATAGAAACCAATGCAAAGTTGTATATCCCAGAATAAGGGATTGAACAAACTCCTGACACTGTTTTCAAATGGGCACTCTACCCTGCGAATCTGCAACTCTGAAAACGCTTGAGAGATGGAGGTGAGCAGGCAGCTGGGCGTCAGGGCGAACAGGATGCCCTGGTGCAGAGAGATGGTGTGAGCCTCTGGTGCCCTGGGGACCACACAGGGACACGGAGCTGCTGCTTTCCCCATCGCTTTGACAATACAAGACATTTCAACGCAGCAAAGTTTGAGAACCTTTAGCCTAAATGATCTTGTTTCCCATGCCTGATCAGCAAGATAGGAATAAGCGCTGCAGCCTTGGGTATGAATTTCACTAAATGAATGGTCAGTGTTATACAGATGACTGCAGTCATCTGCCAGGGAGCATCAGAATAAAAATGTGTGGGATGATGACTCTAGCATGAGGACAGATGCTTATAATGCTGTGAATTAGGCAGAAAGAGGCTATTTGTAAGGAAATAATCACCAAGTATAGAATCAGATGGTGCACCTTCAGCAGGGGGACTTGACAGTGGCAGTTCTGTCTCAGACACATTAAATCCCCCAAGATTTCTGCCACGACGGCTGACACACAAGGCGGTACTGCAGTTCATCCACTCTTATTTCATTTCGCATTTGAAATGAATATTTTCTAGATGGCAGCATCAGCAATTGCTAAGAAATCAGAGAGAGAGAGTTAGTAAATAACTGCTAATCGCACCCAAATAGCCTGGGGGCAACAGGGGCAGGAAGGCAAGAAATGGATTGGAAAATAGCGAGCAGCACATTGAAAACTTTCATTCCCCAAATGTGTTTCCTCCTGTCACACAGAGCATGGTTAGCTGGGAAATTTTGGTAAGTGCTCAGAGTGATTGGACTACTTAGGCAGGTGCTTAGGCATGAGCTGCCAATACGTCGCTCATCACTCTTCCCTCTCTCTGAGTATTTCTGCATCTTTAGGTGGCTTCCTTGCTCAGGGAGTGGGCTCACATTGGTTCATTTTCCTGCTTTTGTGATAATTTCTCCCATTTTTAAGTAGGTAGTCTGGGTCCTTCTGCCCAAATGTCATCCTCGGGAAGTGTCGTGAAGTCTGGGACACTTTCCTTGCCACCCTGCCAAGGAGCCAGAAAATTCAGGGTATAATTCAACTGCACTTGTTCTCCCTTTCTTTGAAGGGGGAAAACATCACCGAGGCAAAGGCAGTCACTCACCGGGGCAGCTGCTGCTGTGGAAACCTTATTTCAACTTCAGCTTACAGGAGAGAGTAATGGCTGTATCACTCGGGGAGGACTGCCTTGCATTACTAATCAGACCGTCAGTGTAATGGGAATTTAGCTGAGCATTTAGCCGGTTGAAATGGTTTTGGAGAGCGGCGTAGACCAGCCTAGATGGATTCAAGCCAAGGACAGAGAACTTTTCCTTCAGAGCATCTATTTTTTATTGGAATTGCTAATTCTATTTCTATAGACTGAGTCCGTTTTTCAGGCATTTAAATTCTGCACTCTGGAATTAAATCTCACATTGATATATATGCTTCATTCCAGCATTAAGTACATTAATATTTCACCAGCCTGATTTTACTGGCCTTCTTTCTCTGTTTTTAATTAGATTTGATGGTATTCTATATAATCTTGTTTTCCTACATGTGTATCAGAACTTGCACAAACTGTTTGTTGAGGGGTTTCTGCAATTTAAACATAATATATTCAGAGTGAATTTTAGGTGGTGCAAGCAGTGCTTGCAAAGGTCTTACAAGCCTACTGAAAGCTCTATTACAGCATTTATAAAATAACCTCTTGATCTAGTTGTTTACCTCAATCCATAAGCTTTTGACTTTAGTTTGTATAAAACACGAATAAATACCACACTTTTCAGATAATGTAAATGCATGAGCTTTTTTCAAAGTGAAACATTTGCATCAGTTATAGCAGTAAAGTGAAAAATAATTTCAGCAATCAGAATCTAATTAATTAAAAATTACTACTGTATAAAAAGAGCTACTCCTATATTTAGGATTAGTAAACAAAGCTCTTTGAAATACCTGTTTTGGCTGTTCAGTAAGCTGCAAATATAACTGGCCATCTGTTATGTGCAAGTAACCAAGGTAATAACAACAACATAAGTTTCCCTTTTTTATTTTTTTAATTATTTTTTTTAAAGGAAGGAAACATGTTCATCTGTTTCTTATGAATTCTCCATACTTCTTACCAGGCATATTTTTCCTTGCATTTGTCTTTTAGAAAGCAACCGAGGACAGCCAGAAACTGAAGGTGTATTTGTCGTATTGGAGCTGAAGTCATATTATGTACATAAGCACTCGTAGCTGAAATAACCCTAGCAACATAAGGGCACAGTCTGGATAGGAATTGCAGGCTCCCACCTGGCATCCTCTCTCATTTTGCTGGGAACAAGAGTTAAAGGTCTTGCACAGTGTTGTGCCTCCAGGAAGGTTTGGTTTTGTTTTTCTACAACATGAAGCAGTACTTATGTTCTCCTATATCAGAGCATCAGTTGTGACTTTAAACATCTGGAGCCAGTCTGAGAGCCTTCTAGCATACTGCTGCTTAGAATAATAACTGTTTTCTTTCTGGGTTGCTGGTAATATTGAAACTAATGTCCAGTTCTTGAAAAGTCACTGTGCATTTATGGGAAAGAAAATAAAATTTGAATATTGTGCATTAAAAAAATAAGATAATTTTCTGAAAACAGTCTCATTCAGGTGAAACATTGTGGTGGCATAAACTTGAATGAGCACTTAGTTATCTGATTTTTGTATTTCATCACAACTCTTTGCTTTGTGGGATTCCTCTTCAGCTAAAATCAAAGTATTTTTCCACAACTGAAGTTCCTTTTCTACATAACGAGCAGAAATCACGAAAGTCCATAATAAACACGGTATTCTGACTGAGATGCTGCCTAGCATTAAAATGGAACAATATACTTGATCAGATTAACACATTCATGAGATCTTTCACAAATTGCAAAGATGGTGACTTCTGAATTTATTTAAATGACAATTGCAACATACATTTGTGCCCTGGGCTCGCAAACTATTGGCATGTTTCCTCATAAAGCATTAATGTTAATGATTTAATTACTATCAATGTTTTTCTTTTCCCATCTCAATTTTTTTTTGTTCTAATTATCAAAATTATCATGAAGACCATATCTCATATAATAGCTTAGACTATTAGAGGGATGCAAGGATGGTTTTGCCCCTCATTTTCATAACCTCTCTTGAAAATCCTCAGGGCCTCTTCTCTTCTTTGATTTACGTGCCAAAAGGGAATTGCTCTAATCACAAAAGAAAACCACAGAGGCATTTCTTGAGTTTTGTGCCTCAATAAATAATTTGCAGAGGGAAGGAAAGAATTCATTAGGCCAAGGAATGTGAAAGGTATCAGAGGTTAACGTAAAATGCAAGGTGTCATGCCTGAGCTTCTTTTGTGTGCACCAGCAGAGGTGAAGGATAAGTCCTGGGTGGGACTGTGTCTTTATCCTGGAGTAAAATAGATATCCTCCTAAGTTGGGCTGTGCTGGAAGGGTCTCAGACTGACTCCAGACGTTAAAAGTTGCAGCTGATTCCCAGACAAAACAGTGCAGCTGCAAGTCTCAACTTCACCATTCCCTTTGAGCAAGGTGGTTCCTGAGCAGCCTGTGGTGGCCATCCATCCCAAATGCCGAGTACTTTTGACCAAGAGCATCTCCTGCCCTTTTGACATGCTAAGATGAGCAGGAGTCCCAGAGAGTCCCTCTGCAGTGCCCCAAATGGTCATCCTGCCCCGGTAGCCTGCT
>NW_010195773.1:222057-232708 GCF_000695765.1 Mesitornis unicolor
TGCAGTGAGAAGCCTTAAGATAAAACGAGTCAGGGGTTCTGATAAGCTATGTAGGACATGCAGCCATATTTAAATTGGCAAATGTTGGATATCAGTGCCTTCTAGAAGACTTTCTGCCTATTTTCTGTTGCATGTAAGTAATCCCTCACCCCCCCCTCCTTTCCCACTGTAACTGAGTGGCCCAGCACCCCTGCCTGCTGCCCCTTAATTTGTTACTGCAGAAAGAAACCAGCTGGCTTGCTGAGGCATTTCTCAATATCCCAAACTCATCCTCATTTCCTTTCATTATATCTCTACCTGTCACATTTTTTGCAGAGAAAGGAACAAATGCATTAATTAGAGTGCAGTGAGAGATCCTGCCTGAGCCTCCCACCCTCTCTGCCTCCGTGACCTCGCAGAGATTTCACTAAAAATGTGTAATTAGGTTTTGCAAAGTGACGTCCTGACCATATGCACTTTTTTCAAGTGCTGAAGCCCTAAGCCCTAAGTGGTGGTGTGTGTTTTTCAGAGCTGCTTAGAGTACCACTTCATTTTTCTAGCTTTTGTTTACAAAGTTCTGTTTACTTAGCTTCTTACCAGTGCCCGAGGACATCAAAGCTAAGTCCATTTTGAAAACTCTCAAAGCCCATGGACAATGTCACTTATTGGCCTGGATTTTGCATATTCTGAAAAAGGTGTTATAGATTATTGCTATAGATAGGCTGTGTTGTAAATGTTGTGTTTGCACGTGAGCTTGTGTATGTTCATCTGTCTGTCCTTGTGCTAGTTTGCCAGAATATGTAAAGAAACTCCATCCCAAGCAGGGCTGGATTTAAGCATGATCTGAAGTGCTCTGCTAGCATAGATTGCACCAAAGCTCATTCTGTGCTGAATCTGTGCCAAAGTGCTTTTCAGTTAAATTGCAAATTAACATAATGTCTCTTGCGAGGTTAAAATATTATTATTCTCTTCTCTACTTCCTCTCTTCAAGTGGAGTCTGCTGGTCCAGTTACGGACTTTTAACCATCATCATTACCATGATAGAGATGAGTTGTCAAGGAGAGGGGTTTCTCAAAAGCATCCAGACTTAAAATTGATCTAGCTTCCTTTAAGGCGCTTGGTGCAAACTGGAGTCCCTCTAACACAAATACCTCCTCCTCATCATCCAGGATGTGCTTCAGCCTGGGCTTTAAGAGCTGCCTGAAGTGTCAAAAGAGCCTGACTCTCCAGGACTGTTGGCAGGTGAAGCTCAAGTTTGTCCTGTAGTGTGTCATGCTCTGGCTGTAGCTTTGTAGACCAGAGCCGGGGGCCTCACCTGACAGTGAAAGCAGTCTGGGAACCAGTGAAGACTTTTAGGCGCAACTGTTGTACCTGCGCAGCAGGAAAACAGCTCCTGCCTTTACAAGGTAGACCTCTACATTGACAAGCTGTCTTAACCTAATATGTTCTTGTGACAAAGGCATGGATCAGGAGGGCCAGTTCCTACTCTTGGTGGGGGGGAGGAAGCAAGCAAGCAAGCATTTTACGATGATCTGTTTTTCCTATCCTCAGCATTAGGAGATTGTTTGTACGCTCCTGGTAGTTCCAGAAGGGGCCACAAGCCCCAGGCAGACAATGCTTTTCTTGGAGAGCAGCGCTTCTGAAATGAGAAACAGACAGGGAAAATAATGACAAGCTAAAACATACCAGCAAGGAGAGGTTGATAGGCCAGCACTGTGGTCTCTTGTTCCTTTTGTGTGGATGGTCCCTGCTTGCACTCCCGCTGCCTTACCTTAGCTCCACTCAAGAGCTCCACACAACTTGAAGCCTTCAAAGTGTCGTTGTTGCATCTAATCACAGGCTCACAATACACGTTTTTTAATGTTGATATGAAAAATCAGGACACTAATAGATACATAGAACTGCTTTTGGATTTCAACTTCCATTTAGGAGAAGAGCTAAATTGCTGAATCTTAAACAATATGTTTCACTACCACCTCACTAGCAGAAATTCTCGCACTCAAACTCAAGGAAGAGCTGGCAGTGATATCATGGGTGCTCTACTTTTCACAATAAGCACATCTTTCCCTGGTTAAATAACTATCAGTGCAGATTTTGCCACATTTCATCACATAATGCCCAGTCCCAGATCTTTCTGGTTTTTGTTTTCAAGCACTATTTTCTCAGGGATGCCCTAAACAGATCTAACTAAAAAAACCAAGATTGTTTGGATCCCTGTAAGTGCTGGGATCCAAAGTCAATGTGGATCTTGCAGTGTTTATAGGAAGCTTTACCTCTCTGGCATATTTTAGCTTCTACGAACTAAATACCATGCCATTCATACCTGTCCCACTTGCCTGCTTCTCAGCAGGGCTTGCTGGCTTGGCCAGTGGCTGCATCAATGCAGCCTCTGGAGATTTAGGTGACTTGAGAGATGGCAGGGCAAGCTGTGGATATATTCCCAGAAAAGACCCAGGTGTCTGCAACACAATGGGATTTTACTGAATTTGATATGTTGGTTTTACAGAGGAGAAATCTTGGCAGAAGTAGAAGGAAATGTGGGGGGAAAGCAAGACAAGAGTTTTTAAGTGATGAACTAGTGGGAGTTTCTGCTCTGACCCTGGATCCTGTTCATATACACCTACGTTCCCCAAAAGGTGCCACAGGGACATAGGGAAGCAGCTGTGACAGCAGAGACAGGCAGGAACTGTACCTATAGCAAGGAGCTGAGGAGAGGGTGGTTAAGCTCTGTGCTCTTTTACAACACGCACACCACGTTGCCCATGTAACAGTCACGCTTTTCAGGCGCGCTCTTGGAAGATCTAGGCACAAGCACAAGGAGGTGGTTTGAAATTACTACATATGTCTTCTTGATATATTTACACTCTGGGGACCACCCACGTCACAGGATGTGTTTGAATTGCTCACCAAGCTTTCTTCTGGAGTAGAAACGAAATTACAGTTTCTCTTCTCCCAGAACACGAGAAAAATTAACAACTTTCTGAATTATTATTATTATTACAGAGGCGTTCTTTAAAAATAGGTCCTATTCTTGAAGACCTTTCAAGCACTGGGGGAAGTCTTTGCACCTTTTCAACTCTTTTAAATGCTGGTTATTTAATCCTAGCTTGCAAAAAAAATGCATAGAGGTAAAAACAAACTCCTCTATTTCGTAAGCCAGTTTAAGCAAGTTGAGGAAAGGATATGGGAAGGGAGGATGAAATCCCCATTGGAAAAGAAGCATTCTTTTTGATGTTTATATGACAGTGGAATCCTTGTGGATACTTCTGTGCACTGAGACAATATATTTTAGTTTTAATTGTTTCAGTCAATGTCAATTTTACATCAAACATGCAATAAAGTAAAAATGGCCTTTGGGAAACATCACTGAATCTTATTTTGTGCTGCAGTACTGCCAGTGTAAATATCTACTTCTGTTTTTTAAGCTCAAAGCCAAATGGAGCAACATTTTCCTTTCAGAGAGACTACTGGCCTTTCAGCATCAAAAATATTATTTTAGCATATAAAAATTGTTTGTCAGTGATTGTAATAACAAGAATCTTTGCAAAATCCATTATTACTCTAGTAAACATTTTCCCTTAGGCAGTAATAGAAGGAAATGAATTAAGAAGTTAGTTGATAGCAACTGGATAAGAAAAAATCGCAAAGAAAGTGCCACATCTACAGAGTTACTGGGATAAAATATATTTTCTTTCTGTTCAAATTATTAAATGTTTAGAGTAGCTCAGAGAAAACAACAGATCTAAAGTATTTTGGTAAGTTATCATTTATTCTACTGCTTGCTTTCCAGAATGCTAGAAGATGACCTCAAGTTAAGCAGTGATGAAGAAGAGAATGACCAGGTAAGAACCAGACAACTAACATGTCACTTGTAGCAAGTTTCGTGTGGCGACTGAGCTACTGCAAATATTTTGCTAATGCTTTTTCAAAACATACATAGAGGTTATCAAAATACATGGCAGTACTGTAACTGGAGTAACAGATGTTGCTGGTTGGAGCCAGCCCGCGTGTGCTAACTGCTGTATTGGTGGGGGACGGTCTGCAGGGCTCTTGATTTATTACCCTGATGCGACCCAGAAGGTTTTTGTATCAGTCTCCTTCTGATTTGAATTTGTTTTGTTTTAAAGAGCTGCCAGGGAGGGGAGAAACAGGAATTCTGGATTAAAGGCTTCAGGACAAACCTTGCAAGCATCAGCTGGCCCAGGGGATTAGCCACTGGGCTACTCATCTCTTGACTGTCTAGAGCCTCGTCAGCGTCCCCCCAGTGCTCATCTCTCCTGCCAGTGTTTTCAGTCCATCTCCGCATGGCCTCTGCATGCTAAGAAAGCTAAGGACAGCTGAGAGAAAGCCTTGGCTGTGCGTCTCATTCACTCCATAACACAGCAATTAGGGCACTTGCCTGGGTTTTAACTGCGGGGCAGATACGTCAGCCAAAGTTTTCCATGTATCAGGAGAGCTGGGTTTTGTTGGTGAGGAAGAGGTATCTCCCACATTTTCCTTGAAGCATTGCTGTGTTTTGTCTAAAAATTTAAGTACTCACTGGAATAGGGCTGGATCTTGACGTTCCCGTGGCTAACTGAGTGCTCCATTGCCAAGTGATGCTGTCGCACACACTTTCCTTCTCAGTATACTGGCATAGATTATTTGGTTAGAGATGAGAGGGCAAGAGCCACTTCCCTTTCTTCTTGCACTAAAATGCATGTCCTGTGCCTTCACCAGAGCATATGAGGGCAGTCCAGCCCCTGGTTGCATCTCATAGATGGATCCAGACCTGGATATAACATGCATTTCAGATGTGATTATTTCAGTCAAGGTTAACTGGAGCTATCTAGACTTCTGAAATTCAGGATCTTAGAAAAATAATTCTAGATATGTAGGCATGAATCTCTTCCAGGGTTTTCTGTAGCCCTTGTTATTAGAAGTCTCTATTTTACAATGCATTCCAAACAACAGGTAAATAAAAACCTTTTGATATTTATACTAAACTATTATTTCACCTCTTTGGAGCTTCTTGGTGTTAAGAAGATTCAGCACATGTATTCAATTATCTACATATTTATACAATTTCTTTTTGTTTAATGCATTTCATCCCGAAACACTTCACATTTAATTACTCTTCCTGCTTGTCTAGGTAGTTTAAAATACAGCGGATAGACAGCGTAGGGCAAAGTAAAGTGAGGGACAGGAGGGATGTCTGAAGAATAACAATAGCACAGCAAGGTGCCATGGTGCTTGCAGCAAGGGGCTGAGTGGCAGGGGAGGAGAGCGCCAGCGGTCAGGAGAGATGTCTTGTCCTTCAAATAGGAAAGGAGATGGGATCCTGCATAAATGGGTGTCAGTGTGGAATAGGCTGAACTTCTGGTTTGCTTCATAACAAGCAGAAAGGGACATGTGGCAGTGTGTATTGTGCAGGAGATAAAAGAGCTTTAGTAGGTATAGGCAGAGAAGGGACTGTGGAAAAGTGATACCTTTGATTTAGTGCTACTTAGATCTATTAACACCTTTCGTGCACTCGGACTGCTCACTATTGTGCGTGCTGCACAAGGTCTTTGCTTTAAGGTACAGCTGATACAGCCTGGTCTTTCCCCTCGGTGCTCAAACAAGCTCTGCAGAGCCAATGCAGAGTTGGTCACCCATGCAGCAAAGAGCAGAGCCAAGATCCCATTACTTACTTCTAATAGTCACAGGCCCTAGCGCGAGCAACCTTTGGCAATTACCTTGTGATTTAGTCCCCTTTCCTAGTCACATTTTTTTCTAAATTGACTGTACAGAGGGATATCTCCTGGAGATGCAGGCTGGCTCCTGCTATGTGAAATGCTTTGCAGAACCTCGGCTGAGACCTGCAAGTTTGCTTAACGAACAATCTTAAATAAGTCTGCCTGCTGGATAAACAAAATGCTAGTTTCCATCTACCTAGCAGGAAATAGGCCCAAATAAGAATAACACAGACCCCCTCCGCCAATAAATGCACAGATTACAACATGGACCTGTGTCTAAATGTCAGTGGGAGAACACGTTTCCTTTTACTTCCTAATTCTGAGGTTCTTTATTCTCAGATCTACTCCTGAGCTCGGGAACAGGAAAGAAAGAAATCAAAGATGAAGGGATAGGAACAGTACATGAGTGGTTCCCAGATATTCCTTATGTAACACATTAACCTTCTAACCCTAATGAGCCAGTCAGGCTCATTTAAGTAGCCAAATTTCTCAGAGAGGTGAAGGTGACCTGTACAAGAACCAGGAGTATTTTCATTTTGCTAATTTCTAAATGGGAAAGTTTAGGGGGAAAGACTTTTAAAACTTCAGAGAACCTTTTGTGTTTGTGCCTGAAATTGCTGAGCAGTGAATCAAAAGTTTCTGGAGTGGTGCAATGGGGGGCAGGTGCTCCTGCACTCCCAGGGCTGGCATTTGGAGGTCTGTGACTGACCCAGGGAATGTGAGCCATGGATAAGGGAGGCCAAACACAAGATGGAGACATGATTAAGAGCTTCAGGACCCGCATTCCCAACCCTTCCCTCTGTGCCAGCAATTAAGGTAGTGAGATTCACAGACCCAAGAGAGGCAGACGAGGCTGGGTTTGAGCTGAGTGTGTGTGCGCCCACAGTAATTACATTATCCACACATATTAGTCTCTTAATTTTAATTACATAAATGTATTTTTCCTCTTTAATGAGCATAGTTTATCCATTTAAACTGATCGTTTTAATTTTACAGGCAGTGATCATAGGATCTAATATGCAGGGGGAAAATTTCCTGTTGGCATATTTTACATCACACAGATTGAAGAAAATATACTTTTTAATCCCCAATCAATATCTGAAGAGCATGCAATTAACAGATACCAAGGTAGTTAACATAAATCTGCAAGTTAAAGAGCCAATTCATTTTGATTTATAACACATAGAGTAATAATTTCATCATCATCTCTCCCAGAAAGCATCTGAAGCTTTGTAGCATGAAGATGTCAAAATTGCACTTAAGATTGTTCGAAGCACTGAATTGTAGTGGTTATTGCCTTTTGGCTCCTTGAAGTGTGGCATAGCACATGAAACAGTCTCCATTATAATACCCTGTTCTTCTCCGTAGAGGTCACTGGATAACTTAAATCAGTCTTGGGTGAAATATTAAAAGGAGATTGTCAATTGTAATATGAACAATTCTCTTCCCCCCCCCCTTGTCCTTTTACAATAAGAAATTTTTGTAATAGAAAGAAGTCCCTTTAAGGAGAAAAAGATCCCTGGCATCATTTGTGCAATTCATGTCAATCAATAGACAAATAAATTAGCTGACTGGTACACATACATGGAATAATAATCTAACATATTTTTGCAACCCAAGTCTGCTTCCTTGTGTGCATTTTTTCTGCCCGGGATCAGGTTGGTTGCCGCTGAAGTTTTGTGGCTGTGAAAATTTATTACCCACAGAGTCAATCTGCATTCTGGCTGCCAAGTCTGAATAAATAGAGTCATTGTGCTTGTCTGGAATATGTAACCAAAGTTCATCCAGTCAGCTTGACTTTCACATCCCGTGGGATTCATAAAAGCCAACACCCTGGTATGTGCTCTTGATTCCTGCCAAAATTTTGTAAAATTGTATAAACAGAAGTTGAAGAAGCAATCAGAACACACTCCCAGGGACATGGCTCTGCACTCCAGCCCCTGCTATATCTCAAAAGGAAAGACCCAACTTTAGTAATTTATTTTTTATATATATAATCGTATGACTACCCTCCTGTGGTGGCAGGTAAACATGGGAGCTGAAGACACCCGTCACGCACAGTGCACAAGGAGGCAGCGAACAGTCCTCTTGGATTCCTTAATTCTGCCTGCACTGAAGGAAGAGGGAAGGCAGTGATTGCCTACAAGTGGCTGTCCTCCTTAAGCAGACAGAGGGACAGGCTGGCCCTGCAGGGTCTGAGCGATGTGAGTGAAACCGACCCCTCCATGGGCAAGCCAAGACAAACAGAAAGCCATGTCCTTTCACAGGAGACCTCAGTGGAAGAGCAGCCTCAAGAAAGTTCACCAGGAACAGCTTCAGTGCCATAAAATAAAAGTCTCAGCAGGCTGGATCTGGCTTGACACCCAAAGCCCCACAGAGCAATGGCAGCCCACCCAGCCCAGCACTCTCCTGGGGGTCCTAGGGCTGCCCCCTGCCCACCTTGGGACAGCCAGGGTGGGGTGCTCCCCTAGGGGACCCATCCATGCTCCAGTATGACCCTGGCCATGACTGGGACAGAAAGCTTGGGGCTAATTTGGGTTACACCCAAAGTTCCAGTGGGGACATATAGGCCTGTGTTTCCTCCTTATCACATATGCGCTGAGGGATGCCAGGACTCAGTGCTGGAAATGAGCCTTTCTGGCAAGATTGTCTGCAGCACAGGAATTTACAACCAGCCAAGTCCATTCTGTCGTTGCAAAAGGACAAAAGTCCATCTGTGTGGCCAATGACAATTGATGTAGCCATGTCCCTGCAGAAATAGCATTAGGAAATTATTTATTTTTTTAATGTCATAAAATCATGCTTCATTTCTTTAACAGTGGCCAGAAACAAAAAAAATGTATTGAAAGACAATCTTTTAATAACGTGTAGGACTTTTCTCTTTCACTTCTGGATATGGACTGACAATCCACAAAAATATAAAAATTATCCTGAAATGAGTGGTCATGCGTACACTTTCTTTCTGAAGGAATAATTTTTGTTAGAGTCTATTTAAGCACTACTTCTGCATATGAAATGTAATATTCCAGCTAATTTGAGGCACTCTGTAATGAATTTTGAAAAAAAATGAAAAAGAGGCAAAGTGGCTATGAGCTTTCTTTCCTTAAGACCTCCTCTGTTAGAGCGGTGCTTTCTGAAGCCAAATATCAGCCAAGCAGAGTGCAGAGGCAGGTACATCTAGAGAGGAGAGTTATATTGGGCAAATTCTAACGCGCCACTGCATAGCCCTGTTCATCATCAGAACTATTTTTAGGCAGTGCTAATTGTGTTCACATATGCCACGTCCAAATATTTAACCACATTAAGTCATTTTAGTGTTGTGCTCCCTTTTATTCACCTCTTCATCATTGCAATACTTGATGCTTGATCAGAAGGGAAAAAGAGGGAAAATGAAGATGAGAACACTCAGTCCTGGGAAAAAAAGCCCTGAGCCTGCATCATCACTGCAAATGAATTTCACTCTCAAGGAGTGCCCTGATAAACTTTGGAAAAAAAAATCTTTCTGATGAGAAGTTTCTCACTCCACTGAGCACAGAAACCTTATTTCATGAATTCTGGCCATGTGCAAGTCTGACTGCAACCCAAACTGCACAAAACAGAGATAGGCAAAAGTGGAAAAATTAAGTTTTGGTTTAAGGAATGGCTGGAACCTCAGATGGTTTTGTACTTGATCCAAATGATCTGCCCAGCCCTCTGTCACTATAATGTGAGTGTATTTTTGGACTGGAGGAATAGTCACTGTAATAGCCTTACTTAACTCAGATAAGCCCATTATTTCCTGTGTATTAAAGAAGCAATCCTTTTGGTATCCAACTTAACTAAAAACCAGAGCTAGATTTAAGTCAGCTGAGCCAAGCTTTTTTTTTTTTTTGTGGTTTGCGAGCTCTGATTTTAAAATCTCTGTGACATCTAAATTTGCGCTTCCACAAAGCATGACAAGAAGACCAAGATTGCCTCACTGAAACTGTCAGATGAAACAAAATAAGAGCTCAGTCTTGTCTTGCCAAACTTGGCTCACATCACTGCCTATCTTACAAAATCAGATTCAGTGTCTGTCATGCACTGGCAGGCAGGATCAAGCTCTAAATTTGAACACCACCACCATGAATGACAGTGAGAAAGGTTAGAGATCAGCTTGGCTCTTGGACATGGACAAAATCTGGGGAAATTCAAACAGGGCACCCTGATCTCCAGGCTCCTCAGTAGCAAACCTTGGAAAATAAGCTTAAAATACAAAAGCATCTTCCTTGTCTCTTCATGTGAATGGTGTGACTAAGCTAAGTTTTAGCTCTAGTAATTCTCAAAAGCCTGCCCTTTTCTGCTGGTATTACCTTTTTACAAGCCTAACAGTTTCTTTCTGTATCTACTGTAACTTTCTTAACCCCATCTTCTTGAAATCTTTGGGTAGGTTGGGGTTTTTTTCCCCTTATGAACTGGAATTACTGCATGAACATCTGTTTTGGGAACGTATCCTGATGCAATCAATTCAGCAGTGCTGGCTGATGTAGAGAGTAAAGGTGGATTAGGTCCCACATCTCCAGGCTGGCCTTCCCTTGTCCCTGTCTCTTGTGAGCCCGTCAGCCCGTGCGCCACCACTCCTGCGATGAGGAGCCCTCGCTGAAGCCAGCCACCCTGCCTGAGCCTTCACACCGCTCAAGTGTGGCCAAAAAACACCTGCTTGCCTTCAGGCAAATTCATCTCAGTGTGCCTGTAAGAGAGCGGTTAAATAACCAGCAGTCACAAATAATTTAGAGCCCAATATAGTGTCACTTGTAATATGGCAGCTATTAAAAGCACAAGCACAACCTCCCTAGGAGCTGCCTTTTGCTCTCTGAGAGGCAGAAGGTCGAGGTCCCTTTGCTCCCCTTGGTCATTCAGACTCACGCTGGGGTGGTGTCATCATGAGGAGCTGTGTGAAGGAGATGTGGCACACAGAGGTGGGTGACAGGGAAAGA
>NW_010195773.1:232739-241525 GCF_000695765.1 Mesitornis unicolor
ATGTCAGAAAACAAAAGGAACATGAAAAGATAAAGGGATTATGGGAATAGAAAAGAAATTAATGAAGAAAAGGAACCGGGGGGAAGAAAAGGGCATTATAAAGGGAGTATCAGCTATATTAGAACTTGATGAGAAATAAAGAAAAAGAGCCAGCAGCCAATCCATCAAAACTGGCATTTAAGAAAACAGGACTGGGGAACCATTGCTACAATTCCTCCTGCACCTAGGATGAAATCTCTCTCCTTTGAAGTCAGCAGGAGTTTATCCACTGATTTCAGTCAGCCTAGGATGTTATCCCTTGTCGTGGTCTTTATTTCCTAGAACAATCCAAGCATATACTTGGGTAGTAGCAAATGCAGCATAGTTGATTGACATAGCACCTCCCTGGGCAGAGTTACCACTATTTGGGGAATTCAGATTTGTATTTCCACTATTTTCACACATATAGGCTTTTTGGGAAAATTCTACTTTCATTTCTGAGCTTTCAGACTTCCCAATAAATCTTGTAAAGCCTGGGGCACAACTCTGACAATTTTTGCCTGCAATATCCTAAGTGTAAGCAGCACTTCAACGAAGTTACGTTTTCCTGGATAAGGAGACTACTTTTGTGGAGTCAGAGGTTTTCCAAGGTGACTCATTGCTTCGCTTGCAATGACTGACACCTTCCTTCAGTGTCATTGGAAATTAACCATTTTATTAAAGTACCAAGGACTTTCCATCTGCTTATCTCCACTGAAACAATTAAAGTTATCTCATCTGTGTTGAAGCCCTGTGTGGTTGTTTGGGCCAGGCTGCAGAAGAAATCTGAACAGATGCAGGACAGAAGACTCAACAGTTATGGACACAAATTTTATTTTTTTTTATAGATATATAAAATTCACTGTGTGGTTAATACCCATGCTGATTATACAGTAATTTGGAGATCCAAATCACTTAACAAGTATTAACTACTTAATACAATGCCCTTGAGAGATAGGTAGAGCTAAGCAAGAATTATTATCTCTGTAGAGTTGACAGGGAGCCTGAGACAGAGATGTGGCTTGTTTGAAGCCACATGGCAAGTCAGCTGCAAAGTCAGGATTAGCACTTGGGTCTTTCACTCCCAGGAGCCATGTTCAAGTCACTACACTGGGCTGCCCCTGAAGATTATTAAGGATTAATGAGCAAAGCAGAGGAGAAATAACAATGCATGCCAGAAATACAATAATAAAGCTCCAGGGTGAAAAATGAATACTAACGTGTTGAAAGGCCTGGAGAAATCATGAAATCCAGAAAGAGTTTTATGGTTTCTTAAAAGATGTGGCTCTAATGATAGCCAACTCCAAAATGGGAAGGAAGGGAGACCCTTTTAAGTCTTACAGCCTGTAAATCTTAAATAAATATCAACTGGACAGTGAAAATCACATTCACACATTTATATTGCAAATTTACAGAAAAACACTCAAGCAGCAGTCTACAAGTGATTTTCAATCCCTCAGAAATCCAGACTGGAAAGCAATCCTCAAACAAAGGCCCTGGGAACAGCGAGGAGTACAGAATAACACAGTGAGAGAAGACACATGAGGAATCACTTACGATAAATTGCCTGACCTGATCTCCTCAGGCAGCTCTTGTGGCCACAGGACACTTCTGGTCATTTAAACAGGTCAGGTCTGTAGGTGCGAGGGGGTTTCATTACCTGTTGTGAGCATCATTGCAACACTGTGCAGCTCCACACTCTTCAAGGAGAACACCGAAAAGTGAAGAAGGTTTCAAGATAAGAGAGAAGGATGCCTAACACGTTCAGAAAACATGCCTTGGAGTGAAATATACCTGCGCAATGTATGGTTGGACTGAAGTGGGTTCACCATAAGAGGATTATCCAGAGGTGTTGCTCTAGGTCCATGACTGCTCCCAGATCTGAAGCAGGAAAAAGAGCTCTGTAGAGTCCTGTGTCCCACGTTATAGCATGCAGTCAGATTGTGCTGTTCACAATTTTTCTTCCTGGCTTCAGTAGTTTAGGAATAAACTGCATTTAAGCTAAAAACAAACAAAACCTTAGGAATTTAAAACAGAATCAACATGAAAGGTATATGAAGAGTGAAATGTGAAAGAGGATATATATATAAGTATTTGCTCTGGTCTGGTTCCCAAATGGCAGTATATAGTAATGACATCTTTCCTTAAGCCTGGCTTGGAAAAAATGCATCTACACCTCACTAACTGCAGTGCAGTACAGAGTGACAGACAGCAGTCTGGGTGGTTGCTAAAGTGGGAGATGCTGATGTAGGGCATAAATGGTTCACTGCACAGTCCCAGGACAGCGCCTGCCACCCAAGGAAGATGAACAAGATGCTCTGGAAGCAACGCAATTTACTCATGCACAGGTGGTACATATTGGTACACTGTCACCAAAGAAATGGTTCAAATTCTCACCTCGTGTACACCTGCGCCATCTCAGTGAAGCCTCTGGTGTAACTGGTGTAACTCCATACAGTTGCTGTAACTGAGCTCTCTCACGATAACAGCGATTAATCCTCAGGGCAGGGAAAGTGGAAAGCAGAATGTCTGACTTTGCCAAAGGTCAATTTATTGGCTTTCATTTGCCAAAGCGTGCTGTGGATGAAGTATAGGAAAATGCATCCATAGTCAGCCTGCAGTGCCTGCCTCCACGACAATCTTCCAAGCTCTGCAGTAGTTCTCATTTGCGTCTTATCCAAAAATGCCTTCAAGCCCAGCAGTTTATGGAGCAATTCTGTTCCAACGAGATTAAAAAAAAGAAAAAAGATACATTTCTGGGGACCACTCTTACATTCCTGTATCTCCAGCTCAATAGCTGTATTCAGCCCGTTCTGCTCACTGCTCTGTCCCAATTACAATGAACCTGCTCACTGCTCAGTCCCAATTACAATGAAAGTATTTAATTTCCTCTTTGATTTCCCTTCAACAACAGATTGCAACTTGTGACACTTCAAGTAATTTTGGTAGCTCATTTAACACACGACGAAACCTGAATATCTGCTGATTATGTTCCCAAGCTCTGGCTCATTGCAATAAAGGATGGAGAAAGGAGATGCAATCTCTGGAGATTGAGAACCTGAACATGATTACTGCTGCCTGAAAACTTGTTTTGTCCCAGCAGTCTTGGGGTACAGCTAGCCTCTTTCATGAATGATTAATGAACTATAGGCAGTTAAGTGAAACTCTGCCCTAAATGTATCTGTAACCAACTCAGGTGGGGGTCGAAGAAGTCTAACCAGCCAGTATCCTGTAATTTACAACTCCTTATGTAGTGAAATGGAGTAATTAATCTCATTTACTGTGGCTAGTTTCTCTTGCCCAAGTACCTGAGTCACCTAAGTGTTGGAGGTTTTTTTCCTCTTCCCTTCTCAGCATTAAAGTTGTTATGTGGTGGGTTGGCCTCCAATATCCATGTTCATATTGAGGAGGACCTTCCTCCATTGGTAACGCCACTGATTCCAGAGCTGAAAATTCAGGATTATACTCATTTCTGGTGAACACACTCAATCACTTATCAAGATAATATTAAACTTCCCATAAAGCACTTCTTAGTGGTAAAGAGTGGAGATCTTTAAATGCTGTCAGCAATATCAAACTTCAAAACTTTCTTGCTCCTAATTTCTTTAACCAGCATGGTCACTTACTTCCAGGACTAACAAAGACTGTAGAACATATTCTCATCTTTCTTGATAGATGATGAGTTGGCCTCAGTAAAGTTGTTAACCCTGTAAAGTAAAATGCAAATTAAATAGCACAATCAAAATCAAGCTATTAAAAAAATAGTCATGCAGGCAGTATATGATACTAAATACCACTCTTTTGCTTACATTGTTACATAGATAATACCAGCGTATTAGAAACATAATAAATCACAGAAAGCTGTTTCTCTGGCTAGGAGTTTCTCAAACTATGGGTCGTGACCCTCCATGGGGATTCATGAATAAGCTTGAATGGGGTCACAAAAAAACTGTTAGTGAGAAGCAAGGGCAGATATTTCCCCCTAAGTTGAGCAGCCCAGTCCTCTAGCAGGGGAACAAGAGAGCAGATTGTAATTAGTGGCTGTGAGTATTTATACTTGCTAGGGAACTGCTAACTACTTTTAATTACAACAGCTCACTTTTTCCAGGAGAGGGGAACAATATAGGCTAGAATTAAAATTGCTGGATAGTTGCTAACTGCCTTTCATTGCAGGCAATAGATGTGTTTCTCCAGGGAGGAGAATATACTTGCGACTGGATCTTATTTCCCCATCATTTAGAAATGGGGCCATTACCAACTCAGGGGGTCACACAAATATGCAATCAAACACGGTTGTATTTTCAAACGGCGAGACAGAAATCAATAGTCTCATTTATAGAATATGCGACCACCAAGCAAAAAGCGAGGTGCTGCATGCAATCTGCATTGCACTCCAGTGAAGAAGGACATTTATTAAAGGACTTAAAATGAGAAGCTAATTGAAAAATTAGCATGGTCTCTCTGAAAAGCACTTCCGCATCTGTCTCTGCTGCCCTGCTTGTCATCTGAACCCACTTTCTTTCCCAGAATGGATCACCTTTTCAAAGCTGTCCACAATAGGATGTACCAAGGTGGAAACCCAAGATTGGCACCTGAGGCTGCAGTCCTAGACCATGTGGGCTGGCTTGGTTAGCACTGGTGAAAGTCCTCTCCTCTTCCCTCCTGAGGGCAGCTTTCATCGAAACTGGAAGAGAAAGTATCCAACTCTTCTCCTTCTCTCAAAATTAGGGATTTTAGGGAAATACAAGAGTGATACACACACTATATCCCCAGGTTAGGGGATTTTAGTGTCACCAAAGTCCATGTTTGCTTTCTTGCAGTCTCTATAAGGTAGATGAGGACTGTGACTACAGGGCAGCCTGTCTCCTTCAGTGCCTTCTGGCTACTGCAGCCACCACATAGGTTGCTCCAGGAGTGTTGTGCAGCTCCCCAAAAGGGAGTGAGAGTGATGTCAAGTGAAAGTGAACTCTCTAGTGGACATGCCCTTATCTCAGCAGTAAGAGTTTCCGCTGCATGCTGTCCCCATCATCCTATGCCCATTCTTACCCTGAGATGTGACATCCTTCCCCTGGGGAAGCAGCTCAGAAAAGGGATCCAGCTTACAAATAACCAGGGGAAAAAGAAAGGAATAAAAAAAAAAAAAAAGAAAAGGAAAGGTGTTATTTTTCAGCTGGATCGGTTTTCCAACCTGCTGCATTGCACAACCACATGAGCACCTGTGGTGGCCAGAGCCAAGAGGGGGAAACGTTAAAAGTGGCTTGAACAGCACTGCCACGTAGTGGCTGCTTGTGAGGGACAGACGAGTCCTGGCTGCTGGTGGGAAAGAAGGAGAGGTGACCTGAATGGTGTCAGCACAACTTGACTGTGGAAAAGGGCTCTGATAGTGAGAGGAGGCTACTGAAATTTGCAGGCAAAGGCGTAACACAGCTCAGGGGTCAGCATCGAAGCCAGGCAGCTTGAAACTCAAAATGGCCATAGCTTCCTGCTAGTGAAGGTGGTTGACATGGAGGGAGATGAACTTGTGTTGGCTGAGGGCATTATAGAAGAGAATAAGCCATAAGACATTCTTAAAGCTTAGGTTAGGGTTTCTCCTGTGTTTGCGTGCAAGAAGTGGGATGAAATTGTCATAACGAGCCCCTTGTGGAGCAGAGAGCAAAAATGGTGCCAGCCCTCTGGACCAGAGAGTGGCTGCTCCCCTGAAAGCCTGCCCTGCACCCAGCAGCAGGGATGGCGTGGACAGGGTTGTATATCCAAACTGTGTAAAAATAGGATGACCTGCTGGAGACAGTGAAAAATGCCAGACTCATATTATTTTCCTAACATTGAAACTGGCGTGTCCATGCCATGGGCACACTCCCACTGCAGAAGGTCAGTGCTAAGGAAAAATTCCTCCTATGAGTCATGCCAGCCACAGGGGATGCGGCATAGCCCTTGTCTCCTAACAGTTTGGTGTGTGATACACAGCAAACAACTTCTCCCCAGGGAACCCAAGAGGTCCAAGTTATTACAGAAAGTTCCCTGAGCAGTAACCCTGCTTCCAAAAACAAGTAGATACCCTTCCCAAAGCATTTCTGCACTCCTGTCAGATCCACTTGGGATCTTTTCACACCTTTCTGTGAAAGGCTCCATAACTGCAACTGCAAGTCACTTTTTATCAAGTTTTTCTTTGCAGCCTGTCAGCAGCATTTTGACCAGCCAGAAGGGTTACCTCCATGCTCTCTGGTGCTCAGTGGGATGACTGCAAGCTGTGTGGCTTTTTCGGGAGTAGGGATATAGCCCCCAGCAGCCTGAGAAGCCAGGGAAAACGATTTCAAAAACATATTTAATGATAACCGCAAAGAAAAAATCAATGCTTAATTCCCTGCCCCTTGACTCTCCATCCTGCGTAGCTTTGTGTCCCTTCTGTGCCAGGTGAGGCATAGCCTGGACAGGTGGAGGTGGGAAGGGGACACTCCGGGCAGCTTCAAATAGAACAGAGGCTTTAAAGTAGATTTTCAAAACATTATGGATTTCATCTTTGCTTAGCAGCTGGTTACTGTGCCGAAGCCATGAATCACACCACTTGAAGTGATTGAAGGAGGGGAAAGAATAATAATAATAAAGTGGCAGACTAGCTCAGGGATAGGCTTGGGAGTCCTATTAAACTTGAGAGGCTATGATTTCTATTCCCAGGACTTCTGGTTAACGCAAGAAAAAGCACCATGTTTCCTCACCCCATCCAAAAAGTTGACCTAGGCAAAAACTGAGGAGGAAACAGCAACAGGTCAATCCTGCACTGTATAGTCAAAAGTTGCCAGCAGAGTAACATGGCAGCGCTCATGAAAAGCCTGCAGCACCTCTGGCAAGCCCTGCAAAATTTATAATTATAGCTACGGGCTTCATCGCAAAAAGAACCAAATATGTGATGTTTGTTTCTGTGGAAGAATGGGAGGAGACTAATGGTAAAGGAGAGGGAGTGGGAGTGCGGAAGCGGGGAGAGGGGAAGGCAGGGAGCCGAGCTCTGCCGAGTTTTCAGGGACCTGCAGAAAAAAACCATCTAAATAGAGTAGTTCAGACCTCAAATACTGTGCAGTGCTTTGACAATCTTTTGGTTTATGGCATACTTAACAAAGTGTTCTTACATTTACTAGGCTGGAATGTCCATTTGACTATAGGCTCGCTGCTACTTTGCTAGTACTTTAACATTTTGGACACGTGACAAAAATGTGTGTAACGCATTTTTTAAAGTGTTGATTGTGCTCGTAATTTTCAAGTCAGAATATAAAATAAACATCTCTGCCCTTTCTTCCAGCAGGCAGCACAGAGATCTGCTCTTCGCGTTCTATCTGACAGGTACATTTTGTCATTTTTATGAACTATAAATTGCTTTATGAAACGTTGAGCCCTATTTATTGTGGTATATAACTCATAATCGGATTTTGTCCCCAAAGTATCTGTGAACTGGGATGTTAAACATTTTGCATGCTTAGATTTGTCATGCATGTGTAGAGTTTATTACTGCAAAAATCACAGTCTTGTTGTATTTCATACAGAGTATGCAGAATCCCTTGTTGTGATACCAAACGAGAGATAAGAAACTTACTGGAGAAGGCATGAATGATGCAGTAAATTCTGAGCTTTAGAGTTTGCTGAGATATATCTGAGCTCATTTTTCAGCAATAAGTACTTCATTTATTCAGAGATGTTCTCTTTTGACTTTTTCTAAATCCTTTCCCTGGGAATTACACTTTTGACGAGATTCTCTGTACGTTCTATGCACAAAAACAATGCCCTTTTTTACCCCTTAAATTTTGAGGATTGCTATTTTGGAGGAATTTAATTCATTTTTTTCACTTCTTCTGGAACTGCAGCAGTGCTCCAGGCAGATAAGCAGGGAACCAAATCCTTAGACAGTGTTCAGGTTTTACTCAGCTCTTTTCCAAGCAAGAATCCATTAAGTCCAGTGGGAAACTTGCCTGAGTGAGGAATTCAGGATTTGGGCCATAGTAAATGTTATAGTTGGGCCATAGGTCTGCACAGGTATTTACCTTAAATGACTTTTATGAAAGAGGATTGATTGAAATATAAGGTAGCTTTCTGAGACGGTCCTGATTTCTTTTCCAGTTTTGGGAACGGGGGGAGGGGAGGGGTAGGAAAGACTGTACATTTTAGTGCCTGTGAAAAAGAACTAGCAGATTTACATTTATCCACAAATGAGGTACTGTGTCATGCAGGCTGACACAGAGTAAATTTCCCCATGCCTTGTTGGCAGCCCCCTCTGCTCTGTCTGGCCCCCCGCCCCCCGCCTCCCTGGGAATAAGCGGTAATTGACTCTGGAAGCCAGCTCAGGCCAGGATTTCTCCAGAGCAGAGCCTGTCACTTAGGCTGAATTATATGTTGTGCATGGATGAATAACATTTCTCTCTGCTTGGAAGCTAAGACCGCCAAAATTATCGACCTTCCTCCCCCAAGTTTACAAACACCATTTTGTTTAGAATTTCCCCCCCCCCAACTTAAGGAAAAAAATTTTCCAAGTGAAATGTATGGGATGTGGGTGAAATTGCTGGCATGATTGTAGGGCACACAAGTATTTACTGTAACTGGGATGAATGCAAAAAAAAAGAGGAGTCAGAGCCAGCTTTATGCCCCTCTCCCTGGAGGTGTGCAAGCTCGCCTCCCAGGCAAAGCAGCTTTCCCACTTGGTGGGGACAATACCGTGACCAAAGAAAATGAGGGTTGGTTTTTTTTTTTCCTCAGCATCCTTCCCTGGGGCTGAATGAGGAGCATTA
>NW_010195773.1:241556-255546 GCF_000695765.1 Mesitornis unicolor
ACTGCCCCTGGAGGTAGTTAACAAGCCCCAAACCCCGCGGTGCGCTTTCTGTCCTCCCTAGAAAGAAAAATGGCGGTGATGGATAGATGGTCCCTACCTCATCCAGGGTGGTGAGGGAGCTGTCAGCTCAGATTTGGTATTTATGATGAGATATTCCCCTCTCTGCCCCTAAAAGCGTGCCTGGAGACTACAGCTTTCCCACCTGCTCTGCAAACATTTGGCCATCAGGGTGCACCCTTGTAGTGGTGGGGGGCCACCCATAACCTCACTGCAGGGAGAAAACGGGAGGGCAAGGAGCCAAAAGCACACTTTTTTTTGCCAAAAACAGCAGTTTCTGTCTAGTCTTGACTAAAGTGAGGATGTCTATGATATTGTTGCTCATTACTTGTGTCCCAGTAGCAGCTAAGAACTCCTGGTTACACACGAGCACTTCCCAGCTTCAAGGGAGATGCCAGCTTAAATAAAACCCTCTGTAATTTCATGCATTATTTTTTTAAGTATTCTTCAGCAGTTCCTGTTTTAATTTTTGCTTTCAAGTTCTGTTTAAAAGGTAACAGTTAGCTAAACTGAAAAAGAGGAGGGCAGGGAGAAAAAGGAGAGTTTTTAAACCTGCAGCCATTGATTTCTTTAGTATATTGCACTCAGTCTTGTTTTCAGAATGACACAGTAACCCCCAGCAGATTTATGTGCAGATGCAAAGATTAGTGACCCAGAAGCTTGACTGAAACAGATTTTCTGCTTCCAGAAGACAGGTTGCTCTGCACAAGCACTGACTGTTTTGTCAGGAAAGATGCACTGGCCCCATTAGCTTCTCATTCTCTCATGAAAAACCCTCAGTGTTTATACAGCACAGCTTGGTTTTAATTTTATTGTGCTCTTCAGTAAAGTGGTCTAACTATAGAGATTGCTCAGTTTCTGGGCAGAGAAGAAGAACTTAACTCATATACCTTAATGGTGTAGTGCTAGCATATCTTCAATTGTCTGAGTCTCATATCCACTGTCTGAATAGCTTTCAAATGAAGAAAAATGTCTGTAACTAAAATATTCATTGTGTTCTGTTGTTATTTAACAATAAGCAGTGTGGTTAAGCCAGGTCTTAAACCTGCTTAATCCTGGTGAGCTAAATAGATTTTATTATTGACTCCTGTGGACCCAGAACTCTGACCTTAAGGCTGAAGTTAAAAGCTAATTTTTTGCAGTCTGTTCCACTAACCCAGAAGCACTTGCTTGCTGGATACATTTGCAATGGAGAATGTCCAGCTGTAAATTACAGCTGTTTGTAATCATACCCAAACACAACACTCATTATTATTCTTTTGTTGCTTTTAGGCTGAAAAGCCCACCATGAGGGAGACGGCACAGTACTTAATCCACACATTAAATTTACTCACAGCTCATATTCATGTGCAAGATAAGATTTTCCATGAAGTGAAGATTTACAGTGGTCCTAGGGCACTTTCATTACCCTACTGCTTTTATTTCTTTGTGCTGTACTGCAGGCCAGGTGGGTCTGCTGAAGAGCTTTGAATGCTTAGAGGAAAGTGTTGTACTGCCTCTGAATTTTGTCTCTCACTGTAATAAGGGAAAGACAGCTTATTCACTGTGGTGCTAGAATGGTACTTAGGAGACATGCTTCATTCACAATTGCGGTCTGTTATCCTTTCTGTGTACTTATGCAGGAGGACACAGGCAGACCCTGCAAGCTCTGCCCATATGAACCTGGCACGTAGGGCAGAGGCGGAGCTGAACCTGCTCAGCCCTGGTTAATACATATGTGTTGTCCAGGCCTGAACTGTTAAGTACAGGCTATGATAAACCTTTCTGAGTTGCCACCTTGTGCTGCTGATGGACAACGCGTCTCAATACTAACATCCATTTGGCAGTGTAGTCAAGCCCCATTCATGATGGTTGGTGAGCTACACAGCCTGTCTGAGCTTCAGTCTGCCTTCCCATCAAGTGGAAAGGGTAGTACTTTGCATTTCCACATAACTGTGTCTTGTCTGTCCATGTTTGATCACAGTTAGGGCATCAAAATGCAGGCTGTGGCAGACATGAGCTGGTTTATCCTAATGGGTCTGACCAGTTGCACTCAAGATCCTGAAGGGCAAACCAGTTCTCCCTCTTGTCCTCCAAAATAGTGAAGGGTCTGGGGTCATGAGAAGCAGCAGAGCCCCACATCTGCAGGAAGAGAGACAGTTTGCAGGCAGAGGTGCCACTGCACTACCTCTCGCGAGTGCGTGCACACATTTAGCACTCAGCTGCAAGGAAAATCGAATGGAAAAGGTTGACCTGGAACAATCCAGGCCCTTCCCCTGGTCATGTAAGCAGCCACAGGATCAATGATTAGTCCAGTGGGATCTGTAGCATGTCTCTTCACCTTCAGACAAAGTCACATTTAGGTTAGGAGGCTTGAGGAGGGACTGTCTGTAAAATATAACAACAATAAGAGGCAATTTAGCCTTATAATAGATCACTTAAAGCAGGGAAGGCAGTTGTCCAAGCAGCCTTCAAACTTTCAGTGGACCGAGCCAATGGTTTCTTGTTCTCAAGTATCTGCTTGAGCTGTCATTAAGTGAAGCAGCTAAACTTGTGATACCCTAAAGTAAGTAAATAGTCCAGCAGCAGCTATCAAAAAATACTCACGTGCTTCATGTCACTCATAGACTTATGTTTGTGTTGGACTGAGTTTTTTGATAACATTGCCTTCCACACCGTGAGAGCCCTCTGTGTGAGAAGTGACGTGGTCAGCTTATCATTGGAGTGACTCAGCTAGCTGGCTGGCCTGAAAGGTTTCATGTGACAGGTCTGAGTAATCAGTGACAGCCGAGGGGAAGCCTTGGCTCGGGATGGCTGATCTGAGTCCCAGCAGAGAATGAGGGAACTGAGATCCTGGATCCGCAGGAGGCGAAGGTTGGCAGGAGCAGAGCGTGGATGCCCGGTGTTCGCTGCCACAGAAACAAACACATGGCTCTCACAGCGTTAGCACGTTGTGTAAACTTTCTGGGCTATCTTTGTGAGGAAAACAGTAACATCTCTGATGGGGGATACGCATTTACCACTTATGCCTTACGTGAAAGCTTGGCTGTTTGGAAACGCTGGTGTCCCACAGTTGCAGCCCTTCCACATGGTACAGGGTAGCAAAGGGTGACTGCTGCTACGTTTTGTGGCAGAAATGGTCTAGAGTTTCTCAGCCCTCCTAGCTAGAGAACTTGGAGGAAGAGTAATGATATGTATTGTATATAGGACATGATTTCCAGTATTGAAGACTGTTGTGAATTAGTGAAATGGGGCTTTAAAAGAAGAGCTTGTGTGGAAGGATTAGAGTGAAAAAGAATAGATATCTCTCTAAAACTGGGACTCCATTTCCCTTTATTTAACTTGGGAGCAAGATCTGTAGCACTCATCTGTTCGCCACTGGATGTTTTCCCATACCTTGACTGTTGCTGGTATTTGTTTAGAGTTGTTCTGTCATAGCACTGGAGACGTGATTTGGATGTATTGCAACACTGTGTGAGAAGAGCTATCCCAGGGAATTTTAGCAATTTTGAGCTCTAGCTTGCTATACTAAATACTGAAATTCCTTTGGTGTTTAGAGAAAGAAAAATGAAAGTTAAGATACTTTTTTTTCCAAGGAAGTGATAGCATTTTGCTATCATGACAGCCAAATATTTCCCACCTCCCTGTGGGCAGCCCCATGCATTCTCAATAGCTTCCTAAAGATGCCTGAGGGGAGACGATCCATTCTAGGTCTGACTAGTAATTTCTCATGTGTTTTTTTTGGCTTGCTGGGTCTTTTAAGAATCAGTGTGTGGATAATTATGGAATTAATGTTGCGGGGAGCGGGGGAGGGAAACAGAGTGCAGGTCTGCAGTCTTTCACATGTTAGTAAGGAGAAGCAGGAGAAAGCAGGTCCCATTGCTGGCTGGCAGCATGAAGAATATGCAAAGTGCTATTGGGAAGAAGAGTGTATATGTGTGCAGCATATGAAGTGCCTCAGCATATGATTAACCTCACTGGGTATATAGCAAATAGTAGATAACTGTGATCAAAAAAGTATTCATGTGATTTATCAAACTGAGCAACTGTGCATTTTGCAGTGAAGCAGGAGGTCAATCCTGAAATCTAGGGCAAGTAGAGCAATAGGAAATTGCAGAGACTAAGAAGTTAATCATACTGTTGGACTGCTTCCATCTGGTTTTGAAAGACAGAGTCAGTACAGTGCCAGCGAGGACGCTTCACGGCAACAGATCAGGAATTAATTTTTTTCAGCAAATCTTCAGCTATCATTTGTGGTAACACAGGCTTATAAAAATGTAATTTAATTTCTTGGGAATAAATCACATAGGACAAGAAGTGTGAGTGTTTTTTTAATGTGTGTATCTGAGGGGAAAAAAAAAAAAGAGTGAGACTTGGAGAAACAGCAAAAATCCAAGAGGAAACAAACATCAGTGATACGAAACCTGGAAGGCATAAATGGCTGCCCGGTTAAATTGTGCAAGTAATTGTCTTTGAAAAATCAGTTTGCAGTTGGGAAACATCTATGTTTTTATGACCCTTGGAGGCATAATCTTGTCTAACCTGTCCGTCCATCTTCATCAGCATGGGTCAAAGGAGCACTGACTTAAAACTATTGTTGAATTGATGTTCTGAACACCACTCCCATATATCATGAGTACATAGCTATGGGCAGTGAATTTGTTAATGAATTCTATGTTTTCCTTATTATTGATATTACAATATTTCAATAAGACTTGAACATTATGCTCCCTTTGGGCAATGACAGTCCCCCTAGGCATGAACATGTTGTAAAACAAAGGGGATTTTAACCTTGATAGTAACTCTGGTAGCTGAAACGTGCTTTATTGGAAGACATAGGAGGACAGCTAGTTGCCTGCCTTTCTTCACCAGTGGGATAAGAGAATAGAGAGACCTGTACTATGAATGATGCATTGTGCTATTTTTGGTGCTGTGCTGCAAAACTGAAATCTTATAAATACATTTGTATCTATTTCCTGGCAGTCTGAAGAAAGAGAGCTCAGGTTTACACAGCACCAAGAGCAGGAAACCAGGGACCACGCTGTTCTCCACAAATCACCACAGTTTCATTACCACCTAATTTTAAGAAAAGCTGAAAATTCATAGCAAGAACCTCAGCCTGGTCCAGTTACAGGACATTAGCTTAGGACTTTGGACCCTTTGGACACCCTCTTTGGTGTTTGTGAATCGTGTCTTAGCTGTAGCTCAGAGAGTCTCCAGAGTGGGTGCAGCAAAGCAAAGGAGAAGTTTCAGTTCTCTCTCAGTGAGCCAGTAGTCCATGCAGCAGATGGAAGGAGATCCCCCCTTCAAGCTGTACTGGCTCAGTAAGAAGCCAGGCACAACAGGGTGTTCTGGCATCAGCTCTGTGGATGACATCCTCGCTCCAGTCACTTTTTTCTGCCTTTTGCAAAGGTGGATTAGAAAGCCCAGCATAAATTCTGGGTTTGCCTTTGTCACTGGTAAGACTACCTGCTTACTGCCCTCTGTTTTTTTTAATTTTAGTTTCAAGAGCATTTTCTCCTTGCTCCTGGTTTTGTTCTGACCCTGGCAATGGAAGCAAAAAGAAAAGGGGAGCCCTGGTTTGCATGTGGGGGAGCTGGGGCCTTCTGCAGGAGGCCAGTCCCACAAAAGAGCTGCGCTTGTGCCCAGGTGGGCAAGGGGCTCCTCAGTGCAGCATCTTCATGTGGCCCCAGTGTGGACAACACATGGTCTGTACCTTGGCTGGCCCTTTGCTCTTTGAGGGGTGAAGAGAACACTACACCAAAGCAGAACCATGGCCAATTTCTTTGTAGGCAAGCAAACAAAAAAAAAAAGGTATGTACAAAGAAAGAGGTGCTCTGGGATTTTTCCATGGGGATTAGTGTGTGGCTGAATCAGGACTGAGATGTTTCTGCAAGGAGACCACAGTGTCATGGGCTGAGATATTTTGCTCCCTCATGCAGCCCAACTGAAATGTTTCCTCCCTTTTTTTTTTCCTTTTTTCACATAACTGCCTCAATTTTGATGTAGGTTGCAGGAAAACTTTTATCCTTTCCTGTCCTCTTGGAGAAGAGTTGGATTTATTCTGCCATTGAGGAAGGGTTCACACTGTTCTGCACTTCTTGTGCTTCAGTGAAGGAACATGTGTGATCTTTGAACAGCATGGGTTTCCTCTCAGAGAAAAAGCTGCAACACTTGTGAAATATGACAGAGCTTTTAGGATGGAAGAGCAGCTTCCCACTTAGCTATTGCACATATGCTGGTGTGAAGGTACAACAGCAGTCCAGTAGGGTCCTATAGCTCTGTGTGATCCATCAAATGTCATACAAATGCTTTACCTTGAAAAATACTGCAGCTGAAAAGTTTCAGGCATGTTTGGTAGTACCTCTAGAGAAGTCCTTGGCTAAGAAAGCCTTGGAAAATACTTACATCTAGAACTTTCTGAGAAAAGGATCAAATTCATAAAACTATTTTTGTCTTCTCCAAGACTCTTACTCCTGTGGCAATGGTTTAATCTTCCACCCTTATCAGAAATAATCAGTACATGCATATATGCAGGCCATCTCATGGCTTCCCATGGTTTTCTGCCAAAAAAATACCATCTAAATCTCATGAGGACCATCACCTGTACTTGTAACCAAATTCCTATCGAAAAGTCTGTGAAGGGGATATTCTTCCACAGCCCTGTTACAGACCCCCATCAGTCTTACCTTCAGCATCCTGGAGAAACTTGTGGCTACAAAAGCTCTTCCCATCCAAGGAATTGTTTCTTTTTTTCCTCCTAAAACCAAAACCAAACAAATAAAAAACCCAACAAAATCCCTCAAATCCTTTCTTTCTGTGCAGTGTGTTGAAATCTAGACACTGAAGCAAGGCCACATTGAGAGAACTCCTATGTCCTGCAGAGCTTCCAAAGTAGGGACTTGACCTTACATTCCTGATATTCCCAGAAGCTGAATTAAAATTATTGGGAGTTTTTGGCAAGCAAGAAATGTTATACCTAGCTGTAGGCCTTGAGCTGGTTAAAGAGGAATACATTTTCCATGCATGTGAAAAGTCTTTCATGCAGACATCAGGAGATGGAGGTATGTTTATACACTTTTCAGCCAGTGCTGACAAATTGGCTTTGCATGCAAACCTTTTGGTTTACCCAAGTAGTTTATGGCAGCAGGGAGCATTTTTTCATGGTAAATGTGAAAAGTAAATAGAAAAATGACAAGTTTATGGTTTAGCTTGATTGAAGGATTTTTTTTTTCTGCATGAAATGAAACTCGTATAATTGTTTTTAACATTTTGAGTCCCACAGTAATTCTCTTTGTGGTCTATTGATGCCTCTGATCGGTACATGCTAGCAGTGATTCTCACTTTACACTGACTGTAGTCTTTGAACTCTGTTTTAAACTTCATTGGTACAAAATTAAATAGCTTCACTGATTTCAGCAGCTTTATCCCAGTATTTACCCACTGAGGATTTGACCTCAGCACTTTGGAAATATTTCCAGCTTTTAAAAATCATACCACTGCCTATTTGCTATACAAAAGGCTGTGCAAGTTAATTATTTTGAAGGAACGCACCCGGCATGAGGTTCAGACATCAGGATCCAGTTACGGTTTCACTTCAGCTCAGCCTGACTATCTACCAGCTCCCCTGACACCCTCACTGGCTACTTGATGGGTCAGGCTATGGGGAAGGCATTCGGGCTCCTGAACTGTTAAAGCTTTTTTGATGTAAACCAAGACCCCAGAATCTCAAATGGCTCACTTTCCAAAGTCACAAGGTTTTTTTGCTCAGTCAGCATTTCCAGGAGGTCTGTCTGGTAACATTTTCTTTATAAATTATTGGAAGAAACACTTCTTGTTTTATTTTTCATTATTATTGCTTTCTTTTGGGGTTCTGTTTCATGGGAAAAATCAGAATTGGAGAGCTTTGTTCCAAGCTGGAATGGCATGAAATTTCAAAATCCTCCACAAAATGGAAGACCTTCCTTCTCTCAAGGACTCTATTTATAGTAGGCTGCCCTTTTTGCAGTTAGAGAGGGGCCAGATTATATTATGACTGTGTGCTCTCATGTGTTTTTAACTTAGCTGTAAAATTAGGTCTGGCTTGAAACTAGGTGTAAAAAGTCTAAGTTCAGACATTACATTTTTATAACCTGAAAATGATATCATTTTGAAAGGCAGAAATAAATAGAATTTACTTAAATTACTTAGGTATTTTTCCATGGGGTATGATTTAAACAAGACACATGCTATCTTTAGTATAGTCTGCAATCTCCTGGCATTTTAGCGAAAAAAGAAAATTATTTATTTTAAAAGTAGGCATTTTACACCTAATGAAATTTACTTTGCATACCAGTGTATCTTCTGCATTAGATTGCTCTGAAGATTTTAAAGGCCTTTTCATTCTTGACTGAGGCACATAACTTTTCTTCATGCTGAGGGCCTGCCTCTCACAGACATTCACACAGAAGAGAATAGGCCCTTCTCTGTGGAAATCTAGCAGCCAAATAATTCACAAATAGCTCTCAGTTATTATTTACTGGCACAATCAAGCATAACTGCTCTAAATGAACAAACAGTTTGTCAAATAAAAAAACAGGGGAGCGGGATTAAAGAATCCCATGATTCTGATTTACACAGCAGATAAAAATCACCCCAGAAGAGTCATAGAGACCTGCCAAGTAAATTTCTTGCTTTGCAGTGATCCTTTAAGACACTTTAATATGCTTTTGCGAGGATCTGCTCAAGCCCTGGCGTCACGCATACTCAGAGAGGTCTGTGTTGTTTCATACCCAGGCAGGTGATGGCTGCTGGCGGTGCAGGCACTGATGAGGGAGCTGCTAGTGCCTCCTCTGGCTTATCTGGAAAACCAGGCACAGAGCCTTTGTCACAGGCATCTTCCCCCACTTGACCCCAGATATTCACAATTTTAGCTCTCCCTGTTTCCCAGGGGGACCTTGTGCCAGAGCCTCTGTTGCCACTTGCCATCTTCCTTGCCCAATCTACCCTTTTCCCATTCTTCAAAACCACCCTGACAACACTGGGGTACCTGGAGCCTTCCCTGGGACTCACATCTTCCACCAGTCTCCTCCAGATGCCCCGAATTTCAGGGCCATGCAGCTGGAGACGTCCCACTGGCTTGCAGCATTGTGCATGAAGCCTGCTGAAGGCTACCCAAACGCCATCCGCTGCTGAAAGGTTGACATAGCCCCCATCATTGGAGAGCGACAACCCGTCTTCCTGATAACCAGGAGAAGCAGCCCCAGTGGGGAGGTGGGGAGGCAGCCTGTTGTCTCATTTTGCAGCCCCACAGACACCAGTGGGTTTTGCTGGCACATGGTGGGAAATAGCTCAGGTGGGCAGTGGTGGGGGCTGGCACTGCGTCCCACCCTGCCAGAGCTGCCCCTTGGCTGCAGCGCCAGAGCAGGGCAGCCTTGTCATCAGCTGGACACGGGGGATTTCTGTCTGCACTTTGAGTCTTTTCCATTCAGGTCTCTGCAATAACCATCACTCTTCCCTGCTAATAATGCCCTCAAATACTGATTTCCTGAAGTCACTTTTTTTTTAAGGTCATGGTGTCCCTTTTTCTAAAACTTAATAAGTTTGATACTGGCTATGTGGAGTTAGAGTGCATTTGTAAATATTTGTATCTTCATTATTATTCCTTTGATAGCAGACATGAGGACAATATTTCCCACATTAAAAGAGCTGTTGGGGAGGGTTTAGGAACTCTGGCCAGGCAAAAATAGTTGTCTGAAGGAAGAGGAAAAGCCTTGGAGAATTACCAGACTCTTTTTTTTTAAATTTTGAGACAAATGGACTTTTCAAACTTTGCCCTGAAAAGAGATCTGGTCATGACCTACAATAAATCTCATATGGCCATTTAAAACCTCACAGTGCTCTGGTTAAACAGCATTGCACCAGACAAAACCTCCAGGGCATGGGGACATTGCTGCGGTTTTTTCCCTTCCAAGCTTGTATATTGTCCCCATAACATACTGCCAATGTTCACGGGACCAAATGAGACTGTGGCCTTTCTTTAATGTACTCAGAGCTCTTGTGTCGAGAGCCTGTGAGGTCAACAGGAAAATATGGAATGAAATCTTGGCTGACTGTCGGTTTTTCCCAGGCTTCCTGGCAGTTTCCAACTTCTCACTCTATTGTTTTCACTTAATAAGATAGAGCTTGTCCTCTGCTCAATAACAAACAAAAAATATAGCTAAAAGAGTTAAGACTCAGAAAATGAGCAGTGCTGGCAGGTTCCCAGTCTACTGAACTTAAAAACAAGCACACTCATTTTTCCAGTTTGAAACTTTTTGGTGCGAACTCCTCCCATGCAAACACCTCCCAGACAAGTCCTGGGGAGACGTACAGTGTACAGAAAAGAAGAATGCTGGGCTTCTGGCATGCTGTAGCCTACATTTTAGAAATAGCAATGTTGAAAGGTGGAGCTCTCAGAAGAGCCTGATTCGGAGCTCCTCCAGGTGTCAGATAACCCTCAGCTTTCCTCTTCTTCCTCCTGCTGGAGGGATTCACAGCACAGCACTTCTCTGTCAAAGCTGAAGAGGAAAGCAACAACTGCAAAGTCAGTTGTGCAAACCTGGAGAGCAGTTTTAGAAGACAGCAAATCCTAAACACTCCTCTGAGATTATCACTCTCTAATTGATACAGAGCCGTACTGTGACCTCTGGTTCAACTTCTCTTTTTATACCATTTACTGTATTAGCATGTTAGCTGCGTGTCAGCTGCCATCAAAATTTAACCTTAGACTGCTGCTATTTTCTGAGTATTGTGTGTGTATTTTCCTAAATAATTGTAAGGGATTTAATGCTGGTGAAAAGTGCCAGATAAACATCTGATTATCCAGGAATTTGTCCCTTGTGTTGCAAGGATATCTGCCCCCCTCCTGGAGCCCTGCGTTATCCCCATGCATATTCTTGATGTGTGTCGACAAAGGGCACTGTTAAAGCAGACAAGTGCCTTAGCATTTGATGTAATTAGCTATTCTGAGCCAACACTACATTATTTTCTAAGAAATACATTTTATTATTTTCTTTCGTTTGGTCGACATGTAGCATTACCCATTTATTAGTATTACAAGAGCCGTGACAAATTTCTGTCATTGGCCACTGTACATTGCTGTCCTCCTCTGCCTGTGTAAGGTCTCTCGGGTTGGTTAGACCAGGTGATTACTGCAGTTACCCTACCCAAAATTTAAGGTTTGTTTTAGGGCCAAAAGTCTGGTATCACTATGGAGCAGCCATAAATTGGGAATCTGGTTTGAATTGTTCATATGTCAGTAATTTACCACATCAGCCTTTTAAATACATTACGGCAAACTCCATGAATACCTTCTCTGGTTAAATGAGGGAATGTATGGCAAATGAATTCCCGCTGGCCCACATGGAGAAGACATATTACAGTGTCACAGCACACTCCTTGGCTGCTTTGGAGTTGAGGTCCAAAGGAATATCAGGCATCAGTGTTCAGCTGTTGAACTGCGAAGTTAGCATGAAGGGACTGGTAACTGCAACCTCCATAACTGCATGGGCTCACCAGTCGCCTCTCCAGTTGATCCAAGAGCTGCAAGGATGAAGCGGTGAAACATGTGGGTAGTCTGGCCAGTGTAAAAAGGAAGATCATGGCGGGAAGGTAAAATATGGAAGGAGATAAAGATGAGCCCCTGTTAAGTTAAGAAATTCTACTCTACTTTTTATTAAGGCCATACCATGCCTGAAAGAACAGATTTTATGATACCATTTCCAGGTTGTGCTAGGCTGCAGTTTGATTGAGTCAAAGCTTACCTTGTGTGAATGTTTAGGGTGCTCAAATGTACTTTCTACACCTGTGCTGAAAAAAATAATTATCCCCAAAACTCACACTTTTATTTTCTTTTAGAAGTGACACTCAGCTCACATGGCAACTGCAATTCTAAAATTAACAACATATGTTTCCAAAGCTGAGATGTAAACAGGGTTTGCTTAGTTAGGAAGCAATTGCCTTAAGTTTGTCTTACACCTGGTAAAGAGGTCGTTAAAGGTAGCATTGCAATCTTGAGGATTTTTTTTAGTTTAATTGCTAACTAAGACAGCATTTTAATAGCTCTCTGTTAATCTTGATACCATCTTGTGGGGGGTAGAGTTATTTATTTGGTTGCAGGGCCATGTGGCTGGGAATTATCTTATTTAAGTTACATATGTCTTTGGTTGACATGATTTATGTTACAAATGGACTGAGTAAGCCAGCCCCGCATACTAAAAATAAGCAATCAAATGTAAAACACGTCACCATAATAGCAGAACCACTAATCAACAATGGACAACACAGTCATCAAATCAAAGTCACAACCAAGACCTGAACCAATGAATCAGTGCTTTGAGTTATCAACCAAACACATTCAATGCAGAAGGTGATCAGCTTTAAATTTTAAGCTTGGCCTGGAATGGAACTACATCCAGTTAGTTTGGCATCAGGAAAAACTGAAGAGAAGCCAGCTCGTGTTTCAACCAAGCTCCTCACAAATGTTCTCGTCAACACAGGGCATTGAGTAAGGCAATCAAAGACTTTATTCTTCAGTCTTTGCCAGTGGTGCACGGAAGACTGGTGCTGTTATGGTTCAGTCCAGGGAAGTACCCCCACCAGAGTGAACTCATGAGAAATGGACAATTTAGCATTTCCTTCTCATGATGTAATTATCATGTATGATAACTCTTCTGCTCTTATCCTCTCCTGGCCATCAAACGCTAATCAGAGGTGACTCTGAAAATCATATGCTGTTGCAGCTTTTAAGTTATTAGTGCAACATTTATGAAAATTCTTTTTGAAGAATTACTAGGTAAAAGCTATTAATAACTTTTGGAGTAATTCACCAGCAGTAAATGACAGAATTAAGAATGTGGCACTTGCTGCTAGGCTTAGAAACAATTAATATAGACCTTTTTCCCTTCTTTTTTTTTGGCCAAACACCTATGTGCTCATGCACATGTAAAATAAAGAGGAGTCCTTCCCTTAAAGGACAAATAAAGTGTTCAGACTTCTGCTTTCCTCCAAAGGGTCTTTATTTCATATGGTTGCTGGCTGCCAGCAAAACACAGCAGATGCTTAGGCCAACATAATGGCAGAGATTAAAACTGGCATCTCCTGCTTGGTGATCCAGAGATGTGGCAGTGCTTCTCACAGCCCTATCCCCTTTCCTGCTTACTTCACTGCATAGATGGAGCCTGGTTGCCTTGATGCAGTCACTACAGTCTGGTATCTAGTTTGTAGGTTGCTCCTGAACATACCCATGGCCTTGCAAGCAAGGTATGAATCTGTTCACAGCTTGCCCTGGTGACTTTCAATTGAAGACTACAGCTGGCCTTTGCACTTTTTAACAGATTAATTCCAGTAATCATTAAACAAAGTTTTCTCAGGTCTACTTCAAATCTGGGCTGACGTATCTCATAGCCCTTTTTCTTGTGCCACACTGGCCATGGTGTTTAATCGAGTAAAATTGGTGATGGCAGCCTGAATAATTAGTTGCTGTATTTGGACCTCTACTGGTTTCCAGTTAGCTATACTGCTTTTCTTTGTATCTAGACTCATGCTGTCTAACCTTGGAGAGCACAGAACAACTTTCCAAAGTTTTAGTCCATGAGATCATCTCAGTAATTTGTTACTGCAGGCACCATCTGTCTAACTTTATTTCCCCATTCTAAATAATTGCAATATTGTTTCTTTAAAACCCTTGACAACAAAAATCAAAACAACCGTAAATAATCCACAGACATATGGAATTGTTTTGAGAAAGAAAGTAAATTGCTGAAACTCCTTAAAAATGGAAATCTACCAAGGAAACCCCAGCAGTCTCTTTGTCAGTCTGCTCTAAAACTTTTCACTTCCTTTGATGTTGTTTGTAATTTATGCTCCTCAGAGGCTCTTAGATGAAGGAAATCATCTATTTTAATAATGTGAAACCTTCTTCTGGTCACCCGAG
>NW_010195773.1:255558-278306 GCF_000695765.1 Mesitornis unicolor
TCCTGCTGTTTCCTGTGCCTCTCTGACAGGGCAAAAGGAGGAAGGAGGGCTTAAAAAATCATATGGCTGTTAGTGATCAGAGCCATGGCATCACCTACCATTCCAAAACGTCTGCCCAAACATTACTTACATCTCAGTGATGAAGTTATGTATTTAGGAAAGCGGTCTTTTTAAACTCACTCTCCACAGAAGTGTTATTTCACTGTATTAGTAATTCATAAGGATAGGGTATGTGGTGATGATTATAGTACAAAAGCAATTATTGAAATAGTCCCTTTAATTCAAAATTATTTTAATTACTGATGATACCTGTCCTTTTTTTAAATTCTTCTTCATTTCTGTGCTAAGTCTCTTCATGATTCAAAGGATGCGACTAGGCTATCACCTTTGGTAATTGCCATTCTCTGAGCTGAGTGAACAAAGGAAAAATTAAACTGGAGTGTGTCAGGCAGGCAGAATAGGAAATATATGTTCCTGCAGGAAAGCTACTCTCCTCCTAATTACCCTGCAATTGCCAAGTTCAAAATCTAATTTATGAGCAGCATAGATAGAATGGCCACATTAGTCCATTATTTAATGATTTCTGCTCTTGATTTCAAAAAGGAAGTATTTTGCAGCTCTCATTGCATTGGCATTGTCAGCAGCTGCTCAGGGCAGTGATGCTAGACAACTGCACTTGAGAGATACTCAAAAAAATGTAAAGCAGTCTCCTAGCAGCAAAGTTTTATAACAGGAGAGAAGTGTGGCAAAGTACAGTTAAATAAATAAAGCATGACCTGATAGGCTGCCTCAGACACTGCTGACCATATTCAGAAATAGATCCAGAAACGTTTCAAGGAGAAGGAATCTTTTTCGGCCTGTGGCTGCTGCTGCTGCTGTGCCTTCCACCTGCTGTAAAATACACCAAAAGCAGCAAATTAACCTAATAACACCCCCAGAGTCCATTTTACTCTGACAAGCATGGAGTAGCCTGCAAAAGGATGGAGCAGTGTATAAAGCTGCCAATATGTGATATGCAGCTGGCTCATGATTTCAGCTGTAGTGTTGGCACCCAAGGCCAACTCTACGCTTCAGTCCACTTGGGACAATGACTTATGTAGCCATCTGAGTGAGCTTTAAACACACAACAGGGGGACATTCATGGCCAACTTGAGCTCAGGAACAGCTCAGTGCCGACGTAGTTATCCAGCTTCTTGGGTGGGCTTCATACCCCACTGAGTTTTGCGTTCCCAGAGAGCACCATAGTTTGTGGTAGCTGAGCTAGTCCCACAGGGTCGCAGGATGGCTGAGGCTGGAAGGCACCTCTGGGGATCATCCAGTCCAATCTCAGCTCAGAGCAAGGTCAGCTAAAGTAATTGCTGAGGGCTGTGTCCTGTTGGGTCTTTAATATCTCCCAGGATGGAGACTTCCCAGCCTCTCTGGGCAACCTGCTCCAGTGTTTGACCACTCTCACAGCAATAAAAGGTTTTTGTTATATTAAATTAAACTTCCCATATTTCAATTTGCACCCTTTGCATCTCTTGTCGTGTCACTGGGCACTACTGAGAAGAGCCAGGATCTGTTTTCTTTACTTCCTCTTATCAGGTATTTAACCCTCCCAGTCATCTCAGCCTGTCCTCGTGTGAAAGATGCTCCAATCTCTTACTCATCTTCATGGCACTTTGCTGAAGTTTCTCCATGTTTCTCTTGTACTGGAGAGCCCAGACCTGGATCCATTACTTCAGATGTGTCTCATTACCAGAGCTGAGGAGAGGGGAAGGATTGCTTCCCTCCACCTGCTGGCAACGCTCGTCCTACTGCAGCCTAGGGTGCTGTTGGCTGCCTTTGCCATGAGGGAGCATTGCTACATCATGGCAAACTTGGTGTCCATCGGGATTGTCAGGGCCTTGTCCACAAACCTGCTTTCCAGAGAGTTGATCCCCTTTGCTTATACTGGTGCATGGAGTCTCACTGGAATCTTCCCAAGCCCTGGCCCCAGAAGTCCAAAAATTATGTCTAGTGTTGCATGGGGGCAGCTTTGGAAGGATTTCTTCACAACTGTGGGGTGACAAAGTTAAGATGTGATTCAAGTACCTTAACACAGACATCTAAAGTCACTTGAGAAGCCCTGAGATATGTAAGACATCTTCAGGGGTCTTACAAATTCATATGGCAAGGGCAGCTAAAGACTAGAGGCAACTAAATGTTATCTCTATATATTTTTTAAAAAACAGCAAGGTAATCCAAGGGGAAAAGGGGAAAAGGGAGAGGCAAGGGGAAAGCAAAAAAGCTAAGGGGGAAAGGCCAAGTGCAAATGCAAAGAGGAAAACTATCTTGCTGATTCTGTGTGTGACATGCAAGCCTTGGAGTCAACTATCTGAAAGTTCAGTGCCTCTGAGCTGTGCACAAAGCCCATCAATATCTTCCCCTGTTGCAGTCTGTCTGTAAGAAAGTGCTTGCCCTTTCCCTGTGAAAGCATTTGGATATACTGCTTGGGAGTTTCACTCCTAAGTATTCTCTTTCAGCTCTGCGTGCAGAATGCAGAGTGCTCTTAGGAATGGGAGATGCCTGCCCTGATTCATTCTTCTGAAGTTTTCTTTTTTTTTGCACTGAGGAATTGGTTATATTTAATGACTTTTATGATTAATAAAACTGTCTGAAGGCCTGCTGGGGTCTTCAAGCTAGATATCAACAAAGTCATCTAGTCCTTTTCTCTAGTGTCTAAGTTAATGGCAAAGACCCAACACTTGATCTTTCTCCCCAAGCTGAGGCTTGTCTTGCAGGGCTTACAATCACGTCAAGGTGGTAAAAAATCCTGGAGAGTTACTTTTGGACTCCGGAAAACCATACTTTCCTGGAAACCTATCTATCCATCTCGTCTCTGCAGAGCTCTTGTGCAGAATCTTCCACTTGCTCCCAGCTGTTTCCCAGCTGCAGGCAGGTGACCTGATACACTTTTAAAGAAATATTGAATCTATTTCCTCACAGCTGGGCACTGAACTCCTAGCAGCAACACATGGTGACTCTTGCCCCTTTTAACTGTCTCCCTGCTGGACCATGCTGCTAGATGTAAATTCATGCTCCTAAGAGGCCCACCACTGCACACAGCACATTCAAGATCATGTGGGACCTCAGGCAGGCAGAGGCACGTTTGACATACTGCGGTAAGACCAGAGTGGCAGGAGGGGACTATTAGCCTGGGGGGAGAGAGAGGAAGAAGGCAGCAGTAGCTTCTTGTGGCACTGGGAGGGAGAAGCAGCACCGATGAGCAATATTTCTCCCTGTTCCTGTGCCCTCTTCCCACTGCCATGTATGTATTTCCTTTCTGCTTCCCTCAGAGAGGCAGGGAGAAACAAAGGTATGTTGAAGAACAGGCAAAGGCACCTAAGCATGCCTTGGTGATATTGTAATATTGTAAGAAACCTAAAAAGATGCATGGCGGTTAATGAACAGCAAAACATATGAGATATGAATTGAAAGGTATATTGGAAAATGTAAGTTTAACTACATCAGGACACAGCGTGGTGTAAAACTGGTTTTTTTTTTATTAAAATGTCATACAGTTCTAGTGCTTTTCCTGCTAGTTGGTAGCACATTTCACAGAAATAAAGCATTGATAACACACTGCAGGAGGGTGCAGCTGGGGAGCCACTGTGTCCAGACACATTCTAGATTAATAAAGCAAATAAAATTGTATTTGCTTTGTAATTTATTTCCGCCTCCCCTCATCATCTGTGGGGGCATGAACAAACCTCAGGTTCACTTGCCGTGGATGACATCTAGCAAAGGGATGCAATTCACATTTGATTTTTCCCTTGAATTATAAAGAGCAATTTATAGAACTCATTCTTAACGTATATTTATATATTTGTGCTTCTCATAGTTATTCATTGCTTTTCACAGGCCACCCTACTACATTATAACAGAGGAAGACACAGCAAAGGTTACTAGTAGGGGCTGCTCTCTATTTTAAAATCCTTCATCTAGTACCTGCACACTGTGTTGCTGGGTTACAGTGGGTCAGATCCTGATGCCCTCACTAGACAGACCATTCCTGCACTTCATGAGCACTTCTGGGAACTCCAGTCCAACCTATAAAATGTGATGCTAGTAAATAAGAATAAGGGTTCATGAATCTGAGCCTGATCAGAATGGGAGAAGATTTTTTTACCATTGGCTCAAACCCGTGAAAACCTAAGGCTGCACCACAGGCAAATATTCAACAGCTGAAAATTGGTTTTAAACATCCTTTATTTTGAGTTAGTATGTTAATAATAGGTAAACAGCATATTCTGGGCATCTCTTTCTAAAAACATATTAAAATATTTTTCCATGTTGCTGGAAAACAGGCTGTACTTACATCAGAAAGGAGAACAGAATAACCTTTTACAAGTCTTCAAATAATCTCAAACTAATTAGCTTTTAATATGCTCTCTGCTACAGTTCTGGGCTTTATTAGCTGCTCTGCTTGCCATTCCTGAGTCTGCCTAATGTCTTCTGTAGGACAACTATGCATTTTTTCCAGGCATTTGTCATTTCTTGAAACATACAAAAGAAAGCACTTGGATTCAACTAACAGACCATCTAAATGCTGCTTTGCATAAGGAATGATATATGCTGACAAGGAGTAGAAGTCAAATTTTCTTTATATGGTTCTTTATGGTGATCAAACCTACTTAAAAAAAGCTCCTTCTCAAGGCAGCATATTGATTAGAGCTGACGGGCCGAAAAGACCTTTGGGAGACAACAGAATATGGTTTGAGTCAAAGAGTAACACTAAAGCTGGCAGCAGCAACATTAAGAGTCTGTAAAACCTGAGAGAGTTTGTCTCACGTTCAAATTTATTGCACCCATTTGGACAGCCATTATGGTAGTTAGTAATTTTATCTGCACAAGTTCATCTGTATTTGGACTCTCAGAGCTTAGCGAGAGGTCTTGTAAGGCAGAACCATACCCAGGGCCCTGCTGGCTGAGGCAAAAGACTGCCTGTACCTGAGGTGAGGTGCAGCTGTGTCTGAAAATTACAAAGGGCTGTCAGTTTAGATGGACAGCCATAACAGGAGTTACGTCAACAGTAATTCTGACGCAAGGCAATGGTAGGCCAAAGCAGATTAGGATTTTCCTTGTGTGCACTGAAGGGGTTGTCTTTTGTCGGTTGTTGAAGCTGTCACTCACAAGCAAAAATTGCAGTTTTCTGGGACAGAAGTACAACTATATTTCATGCTTTAGAGTATAAATGAGACACAAAAAGCAACACATAGGTTAATTTCCAGGGAATTGGTATCAAATTCTCCTGGATGAGACATTTTGAAGATCCTGGATAACTGCCGCTCTGCAGAACATTTTGCATTGCTCCTAGTTTTGCCTAACCTAGTTAGGTTCATCTTCACTGATGATCTGTTCTTGTGCTTAATTACCTTTACCTCTGCAACATGTCTCTGTCCTGGTTTTGCTGGGACTGAATTGTAGAATTCCCTTTTAATCCTTCAGCCAGAAGAACGCTTCAACTTTGGCTAGGATGGAATTGTTTTCCTTATGAAGCTGAAGCGGTTTTTTAAAATTTTGTGGTCCTGCTAACAGATATTTATGTTTTAAAAGGTTCTGTCTGCACCTGTGGTTACAGTTTCTTTTTGTTTTGTTTTAGGGGGGTTTTGTGTGTGTTTGGTTTTTTTCTTCTCTCTGCACAAGAGAAAGGGAGGGGAAGCAAGAGCCTGGGACTCTCTGGGATAGGTGACCAAGGACAGATGATCTGGGTCTGATCCAAGCTGACCAATAAATATGTATTCTATCCCATAAAGGTCACGCTCACTTTAAACTGGGAAGCTTGCAGGGGACAACCCTTCCTGCTTCTTCGACCCCTTCCTGCTTCTTCTTCGGCCCCTTCGATCCCTTCCCGTTGTGGTGATGACTCGTGTCAGTTCCTCCTTCAGTCTAGGTTTCTTACCACTTTCCTGGGCCTTTTGGAATGAAAAAAAGATCTAATGTGAGGGCTAGATACCTAGAGGAATAGGGTATATCTCCCTAGAGAGTTCTTTGTGTAACATTGATTCCAGAGTATGGTTTTCGCTCTTAGCCACCATGAAGGACAACCTTCACACATTGAGGGCATTAAAGGTCAAAGGAGTGTGTGTTCTACATTCCCTTACAGATCTGTAATTCAAAGACGCTGTGTCTGATTTCCAGTCAGCAGCAGAAGCTGGCTTCAGCCAGACAACAGAGGGGATCTCAAGTAGAAAGTTCCTAACATGACCTTTTTCATACAAACAGTACTTTCAAGATTACAACATGTGTAACCATATAAAAATAAAAGCCAGGCATGGTGTTTCATTGGAACAGGAGGATAGCACAAAAGGAAGTTAAGCACAACAATTAGTTGCCTCTTACTTTTTACTCTATTTAACTTTTTTCTTCACCCCTGAGATCCACCATCCCAAAGGCCAGGTTGGACAGGGCTTTGAGCAACCTGGTCTGGTGGGAGGTGTCCCTATCCATGGCAAGGGGGTTGGAACTAGATGATCTTTAAGGTCCCTTCCAACCCAAATAATGTTATGTTTTATGATTTTATGACCAAACTGGGGAAGAAAAGAGAGAAAAATAAAACTTCTGGGGTACATATGAAGGAAAACACACAACAGCCAGTCCCCTTGGTCTCAGGGGGAAATAAAAAGCAGTGTTGTCTCACTGAATCTTTCCAACAACTTTGTCCACTTAAAATGTATTTCTGCCTGCCCACCTAAGGTCTCTGTAGAAATGGTTTCCCAGTTTCACAGTGGAGGCAGGAGGGTGAATGTTCACAGGCTGTTCTCAAAGCTGTTCATCATTCTCCAGTCCATTGGTCCAAGGGCATGGTCCAAAGACCATATAGGACATGTAGGCTGTGCCTGTCACTTATTCTCTACCAGTCACTGTACTTTGAGCCATTAAGAGCCTAATTATACTACCAAGGTAAAAAGACGCTATGGCTCCCCTTCTACTGAAGAGTTAACTTTACTGGACCAGGGAATCTCTCTGCTCATATTCATCTGATGCAAGGTCAACGACAAACACACTGAGGAAGTCAGAGTTGCTTTATTTTTCTTGCAAGCAGGTCAAATAAGACACTGCTCGTGCCCCATTTATCTGGAGCGACAAGCAAACACTTGGCAGCAGTGGAAGCATACACTGGAATCTGGCACCAGGCTCCTCGCACAGCTGTCAGCCTGCTGACTAATCACTTCATCCCCACGCTAACGCCGCTCCAGGTCTATTGGACCCTTTCATCTCAGATACCCCGGCATACACTCATTCTGACAGACCTATTTATACAGAGATGTCACTATTAATTGTTATGTAGTATTTTATTTTAAAAGAGGTTTTTTTAGCCAAGGGGTTTTTTTCAATGGTTTTCTCTTTTCTACCATATTCCTCTAAGGTGGGAGCTGTGGTTCTGCTGCTTACAGTATCAACCAGACCTTAAGCAGATATCCCCATGCGAGACTGAATTTTCTTGAGGGCTTTTTCTGTGCATGCATGAGCTTCATAGCTTGTTTTTCTAAACAGGCTTTCCTAACAATTTGTTTTTCTTTGGTGAGTATTTTGGCAATTAAGCTGCAATCACACAGGGCACACCTGACTCTCTGAAGAGAACTGATTTACCTTAGGTTTGCATTATTGGATGATACTTGTAGTCTTGTCAGCACAAACTATTTAAGCAACTCCCAAGGACAGCGTTAAAATATAGGTGGAGTCTATGAACTCTGTTCCTGGCAGCTGTGCTTTATTAGTTGTGCTGTGCAAAGGTGGTGCAGCTAAGGTAATACAGTGCTTTCACAGAAGCATTATATATTGTGACAAGCCAAACAACCTCCAGGACTCTCACTCATCATGACTCCCATTTCATACCTCATCCATTATAGGAATGAGGTATGAAAACATTTCTCTGTTTCCTAAAGATATTAACAGACTCCTGGGAAATGGTTTACCTGGAGAAAGGGAAGTGCCTAGCCTCATTTTTTTCTGTTCAGGCCTGAACAGCTGACCATGATAGGACTGTCTGCTTTTTTTGTTAGTGAACTATAGTTTTTGACAATTGGTAACTAAAGAACTCAGACAGTCAATTGGTTTCATGATCTCAGTTAGCAAAGGTACAAACCCATAAATTTATGTCACTTCTGTACTGTGTTCAGAACAAGGACATCCAAGTGCTTTTTAAAGAATAACAAAGGACATCCTGTAACACACTGAAGGTAGGCAAGTTCAGTCATGCCCATGTATGACTAGGATGGTGGCTGAAGCCCTGGAAAGGTCAACTGATTTGTTTATTCAGACAGTATATGGCAGAGCTAAAACTAGTGCAGAGGCTCCTTATACTCATATTTGTACGTTAAGTACAGAACCAGCCTTTGTATTTTAAACCCTAGAGGTACACAGCTGTCTTTAAGCAGGTGCGTATTCTAGAGTTTACGGTATCATCTCCCCTTTCTCAGCATGATTTTAGCCTAAATGAATGGATGACGTCTATATTCATCCTGTGGGCTATCCTTATGGTGCTATTTCTTGGCATTCTACGCTTGCCTCAGAAAAATATCCCCATATGTTCTGTTACAACATTGGGATGGCCTGATCTGCAAGTCCAGGATAGATCCCAGTGGTAAGCATGCTTCAGATGTCTTCGCTGAAACAGAATTGGAAAAATACACACGGGCAGCAGCAAGAAGTGGGCATTTCTGTTGCCACTGTGATTCATTCACAATTATCGACACAGGAATTCCCTACTGTGTGCATGGGAGATGTGCAATATCTTGAGTGCCAGGCAGCAGAGGTAATTATGCAGATCTTGGCACGATGTTCTCAGTGTGTGCTTTGAGGAAGCACCATGTGGAATTTGCTTCTCGCAACAAAGCAATAAAGAATTTTCTGTAAAAGACCTTCACCAGGTTTTAGGTTGGCTTCAAGGGAAGAAGGAAGTGGTGTTGATACTTTCATCTGGAATAAAAATAGAGACTCTGCCGGCAGAGCTCCTTTAAACGGTGCAATATATTTTCATCACTGAGCTTGAAATATCATTTCAGAGTCTTGGTCAGATTTACTGTTTGATTTAAATCAGGGTAGCTTAATTGAAGTCAATGGAGCCATGACAGTTTATACCAGCCAAGGGACTGGTGTCTGATTCAAAGTATTGTTTTCCACATTTGGCCTTGATCTTCCAGACAGTGATAGATTTTCTGGGTATTTCAAATACTGCAAGCATTCATACAGACTTTCTCAGGATTTTTGTAAATGTTTTTGACATCTGCAAATTCAGATCACCTTCTCCATGTTTACCTCGCAATGTTGACAGTGTGATCCCTAACGGTGTAATTTGTTTATTCGAGTCAGCTCTTCACAGTAATTGTTGTATTCCTCTTTCTGCTTGGTAGTTGCACAGTGCTTGGTGGATGGTATGATAGGGTGAAATTTAGGAAAAAAATAGTTTACATGATCACAGCTATGCAAATTACACTAGCTAAATATTGTCCCATCTCCAGACACAAAAACAAATACCTCAGATAGTGTCTGATAGTGCGACTGAGCTTTTTTGGTAAGAAAGCTCTGGATACAATTCTTGCAAAGTGAAATTACACAGACTGACTGGACTCCAAAAGATGAACCATGAGCATTTGCATAGCCTTTGTTGTGGCTGGAGAAGTATTTCAGAGGGCCAGTCTGATATGTTTTCTTGCCACAGTCTTTTCTTCAAGGCCTGACTCTCCCTTGCCTTGCATTCTTGGTAATCATTCATACCTGTGCAAACTGGATATAAAGTGCATTCATACTGAAACAGAGTGAAGAATTGTGATCCTAAATTCTTAAGAATAGTCAGGATTTTTTCCTTTTGAATCCATTTAACATTGTTACCATATACTTGCAGTTTGGTAAAGAACTGCATCTGTTTAACTCGAGCCTTGATCTGGCATCCGTGCCGTCTGCCTTTGAAGCACTGAGACTAGATTCCTGCAATGCAGCATATGCTTAACTGCCTGGGAACTTCTTGTGGCCAGTGCTGAACGCTGTGATTTATTGTCATGGAAAGTAGCACAGATGGAAGCAGCAGCTTAGTATGGAGCATAAAGTAGGATCCAGATCCAGCATGATTAACCTCAAGAGGTCTCCTGAGGACCACTGAGGCAATCTGATTTGGGAATCTCTCCCCACTGACTCAATAGTAAATGCCTGTACCTTCCTGTGAAAGTGTTTAAACCACCTTGGTGCTGTTCAAAGGCTGGCCATGGCCATGCAGTCTGATGGAGCTAACAACTGGTCCCACCACAACTAACCTGTCAGGCTCTTCCGGGATGATTCTACCTCTCAATTCGGGTCACCAGTTAGCTATATTAATTTCCCCAGATCACTGTTTCTGAACCTGCACATCTAAGAAGAATTGAGGCTACAAGGTATCCAGCAGTTTTTCAGAGAAGTGTGAAACCTGTCCACGAGGCAGTGCAGGAAAATAGGTTGTTGGAGACTTGCATAGTCCCATATAGCCAGGATGACAGGACATATCTGATCAGAAACTTCAGATGGTGTGTTGGTTATGAAGTGATCTTATTACTGAACTTCTGACAACTTTACAAGGTATTTACTCTCTCTCTCTCTTAAGTCAGAGAGTGCATGTTCCGATAAAGAACTTTTCTTTAAAGAAAAGTGGTTCTTACCCAAATTGTTGTTTAATTGTTTAAAATAAAAAATGTCATTTCTATGATCTAGTAATTAATTCTGGGGCATAAGCCAGTAGCAAAATGTGCATGAATGCTATGTGCCATGGTTGTTAAAATGTAAATCAGTCTTTTATTTTGATTGAATGATCTTGCTTACATGCTTGAGAAAGAAGAGTCCAAAATAGAAGACACCAATTTGAAATAATGGTTGGGGTTTTTTAATAAGAATGCATGAAGAAATGTGTTAGTGTATTCACCGTGGTCACTATAGTATAATGAGGATCCTTATAAGAATATGCTGTATTTAAAAATGGAAAAGGTAGAAAGGGGGACGGGAGACTTCAGCAGTATCAGCATACATGGGAAAATATTGCAATGTTGTTAAATTTTGTAGTATATAGGATACCATTAGAGCAGCAAACATAGACTTCCAGATGTTTGTGAAGAGTCCAACAGTTATATTTTATATCTATGGCTGTAGAAACAATTTCTATTCAGCAGCCTGGAAAAACATTTCATGTCACAACATGAAAGAAATATTACTGTGGGTTTTTTTTTCTCCCTCATCCCCTATATAGCAATTCTGAATACTTCAGTCAATGCCAAACAAAAATGATGGTTTAAAAATTAAAACTACAGTCACTAGGGGCAGGATATAAATGTGCAGATGTTTTGTGATGTTGAAGAACTTTTCAGGCAACAGTCAATGCTGTTGTGGAAGGGACTGGAAATCCATCACAGTCAGACACTGTCAAAAGCATTCCCTAACCTACACTGTCAGAAAAAGCAGTTACCTTTTCATAGTCCCTTAAGAAAAAAAAAAAAGAAGAAGAAGAAGAAACTCAAAACCAGAAAGCCCACTCACAATAGCCTTTATATAGCTCTCACTATTTTATTAGCAAGGGTTTGACTGTAATCTGTTAATATAAGGGAGCAACTTAAGTCTAGGGTTTACCGGGCAACATGTACAAGTGGAAAACTGTATTGTCCCAAAGCAGTGCACAAAACATCAATTTTCTTTCTCCAGGAAGGAAAATTTTTACCAGCTTATAAGCTGTTTCTGTTTCAGGAACCTCTGTGCCTCAATGCTGTTACACAAATGGCTGCCTGAAAATCTTGTGTTTACCACACCTATCTGGCTAGACAAAGAGACATCATGAATAACAACAAAAATAGCAGAGGGAATGTTTTTAAAGGTATTCCTAGTAATCACTGCATTTAATGCCTGTACATGATGACAGACCTCTTGCCTCCCAAGAGCTGGCAGGCACTTCTGCAAACACACGTGTAGCACCTAGCCATCCTGACAGAGGATGAGACTTTACTGTTGCTTCTCTCTATGGCTTGATGGTTACAAGGGTGGAAATACAGGTCAGGTATAAATGGATGACAGCTCCTCCGTCTCCTGTTTATTTTACCTGCTTTAATTAGTGAGGTGAGATCGCAGGTGAGGTTTTCTGCACTGCCTGGCCCCACTGAGCCTTGAAGGGTGCAGAAACCTCTCCAACAGCAGCACAGTTCCCCAGCCAACCAGAAACTCTCTGGAGCAAGAAAACAATGGACAGCTATGATATTTCCTATCACAAGGGAAGGGGCATGCTCTAAGTAAAAGCGATGTGGTGGGAGTACTGGCTTGTACAAGACAGGTGGTCCAGTGGGGAAAGGTTGGCATATGTTAGGGGAGGCAGCCATGGGGAATCGTGGAGCTGAAACAGCATCTCTGATGGCCTGGCCTCTTTTCAAGCCCCAGCAATTGCCTGTCGTATGTGGCTTGTGTCAGGTACCAGTTTTCCAGAATGAAATGCACCATTAGCAGGTAAAGACAATTCATTAGGTGCAACATAGCAGAACTGTAATTAATTATTAGATATTATTTCTCACAAAATGCATCTCCAAGATCACATTGCATTAGCCACAATATTGGACTGATGGAGCATAAACAAGGGTAATGATAAACACCAGTGAATGGAGTTGGGAAGAGATGGTTATTAGGGTACCGGTGTGTTTCATGTGGGGTTTGTTTAATAGTCTCATTAATGATGTGGAAAAGGAAGTGAATAACCATTTAATTAAGTTTGTATTTGATACTAAATTAGAAGTTGCTGCAGACACCTCCGAGGGCAGAGAAATAAATCAAAAGGAGCTAGAAGCATGTGCGGTAAAGGAGAAAATGAGATCTGGTATGAAGGAAAAAAGCAAGCTAATCTCTTTGGGAGCCGGTAATCTAAAATGTAGCTATGGGTGGAGAAATTCTGGAGAAAGCAGTGTTGAAAGAGATGTAGGAGTGTTAATGGACTATATATTCCATCACAGCTCGGGTATATGTTTACAGAAGCAACACGTCAAGGAGCAGGAAGGTAATAGCCTTTCATTGTAGGGCTCTAGTGAGAACCCATCTATAATGCTGCACTCTGTTTTGGGCATCCTGTTATCAGAGAGATATAGACAAATTGGAATGAGTTCAGAAAAGAGCAATAAAAATGATCCCATATCCCTGGAGATAATGACTTATGAAGAAAGATCAGAAGAAATACATGTTGAAGGCCTTGTCTGAAAGATGGCTGAAGCAGGGCAGGAAAACAGCCTGCAAATATGTGACAGCAAACAGGAAGGAGGATAATTTATCATAGTAACTATTAGTAATAGGATGAAATAATAAGTAACAACAATAAATTTTAAAAGGGCAACTTCAGGTTGAATGTAGGGAGAAATTTCTGACAGTGGAATTTGAGTTAGTTTGCAGAGAAGTTTCCCAGGGGTAAAAGTAAAAGCTGCATTCAAGTCATTTAAAATCAAATTGGACAACTCACTAGAAAATGCACCCTGCTATAGGGAACAATCTTCCACTGCCTGGGGAATAAGCTGGATGACTTAATAGGACATTTCACACTCAAGTCTTTATGACTGTGGTATTTTTAATATGCATGGTCAACTATTTCAGGAAACTATACATTTCTTCTGCTGTCAGGCCTGATAATACAAACACTTGCATGCAAACATAACTTTTAAGAAGGCAAGTAGCTCTGCTGACAGCACTGCACTGCTGATGTGCAAAAACACAAGCCTGAGCTCTTCAAGTTTTTGCAGGATCAGAGTCTTAGATCTTGCAATTGTCAATATTAGGATGGTTTATATAGGTAACCACATCGTTTAAGGGTAGGTGAAGAAGTGTGCAGAAAAAAAGATGGGGGTCGGAAGCTCCAGTGAGGATGTATTATTATTGTTATTAATAGTGTTATTGCTATTACTACTTATAAATGACTGGTACCGTGGAGTGCAACTCAGTTGCTTAACCGTTCACCTTTCCCATCTCCTGGTTTCTCCTCTGTGCAGTGTTCATTAGACACTGTAAGACTGCTTTCTCTACTCTGTTTTTTAATGTTTGATGTTTTTAATATATCCTAAAATGTCTGTTGAATGAGAAAAAGGACAAGCTGAAGTAAAAAAAGTAAAAATCTGACTCTCCTTCAGATGAAGAAGAGATGGCAAAGGCTGTGGATTTAAATGGATATGAGGGTAATTCTGTATTTTACCACAATTATAATAACATAATATTGAACTAGATTCACCATTCATTATCAGCAGAGACAAGCTCACAGGCATTCAGATGGATATGCTCCCTAAAACACCATGGTTTTTACATGTGGTTTTTTTATCTTCTTGTTTTCTTCTCTTCCCTTTCCCTTCCCCTCCCCGGTGGACTGTGTGTGGGGCTGGCAGCCTGGTGGTGCCGCAGTCCAACGCCCGAGCCTCGGGACTCTCCAGCAAGGGGTCGAGCAGCAGCAGCTCCAGTGAATCCGAGACCAGCTCCGAGTCTGACTCAGAGAGCGAAAGCAGCTCCAGCGAGACTGACGGCAGCAAGCCCTCGCATTACTCCAGCCCAGAGGTAAGGGCTTTCTGCTCTTTGTGATTTAGAGCGGCAGTCCCTTATTACACCCACTCAGAACTTTTTCTCCAGCCAAGCCAGCACAAGGAAGCTGCAGGGAGATGCATAAAAAATGTGGAAGAGAGAGGCCCAGGGATCCTCTTCCTGGCATGCTGTGAAATGCAAGTGGCAGGGGATCCTGAGGCAGGTTAAAGCATTTGAAACAAAAATGAAGAAAGAAATAACCCTGAGATGTTTTCCTCAAATAGGAGATGAGTGGGGCGCCTTGGAAGGCTCACAGCTTGCTTTAAGTTTTATGCACCTTGGCCTTCATAGCAATGTGCATGAGTCCTGATGTGGGCTTCCAGCACTGCAAGGGAACTAGAGGCTTCTCGACGCAGGGAAGCTTCTATAAAAACAGTTTGAGGGTGGATTTTTAAAGCAAAAGAGTTGTTTTTCACTCACGCACTTCCCTTGCCTCAGTCTCTAAGTGAATTATTTGCTGTTACTGCTGCCTTTGTGTGATTTGTTTTAATCCACCTCCAAAATGAACTAAACTGAATTACTAATGGTGCAAAATGTTAAGGCTGAAGTTGTCATCTGGAAAGCTAGTACTGAAGAATTCCACATGCAGACAAGCCCTAGCCAAATTAGAATTAAGCTGCCAGTGCTATGTCACCTTCCGCTTTCAACTCTGCAGAGTGCTCCATAAACAGGACAAGACTGATTTCTCTGCTCTGCACTTCTACCAGGACTGACATTTTAACGTGTTTTGGTCAATACATACCTTTAGTATAAAACCATGAGCTCTGCAGCCACATCACACACATTAATATATGTAAAAATATTCAAAAATCTAGTGGCGAGATTGTAAATACACATGAAATACAGTCACTGTATTATCCTACTCCACATAAAGCATCCATTCACCAGATTTCTCTCCCAAAAACTATGTCTCACGTGTTCTCTCACACTGAAAAATTATACTAAAACCAGGACACCAGCAAGCTTGGTTATTTGGGACCATGTTTCCTATCGGGTAAAATGCAGTACTCACAGAAACACCCATAATATATTTCTCTCAGGCTCTGTCACTTTTGTTCCTTATTTAACAGTTATCTCCCTTTCTGTCTTTCCTTTGCAGTACTTTCAGATCCATTTCCAGTTAATATTCCTCTCACTTTATCCCTTTACTTAGTCTTTCTCTCTGGCCCTCTTTCCTTTCTTCCCTATTCTCTCTCTTCCCTGTTGCCCTCCCTGCACTACCCCATGTCTCATTTCCCGTTCTGAGCTCTCTCATCCGACCCATGAAGACCTTGGTCCCTTTCTGCTCAGTTCACTGCTGGAATTAGTGCAGAGATCTCGCGCTCCCTCTCTCCTCTCCCTGCGGGATCTCAGGAGGTGAAAGAAAAGGGACAAAGAGAAGAAAGAGAAGGAAGCATTGCAGAGGGGGAAGGAAAGAGGAGATAAAAGGAGAAGCAGCATAGTACCCAGGAAGGGAGGAGTTTTGGCTAGTGAGGCAGATACACGTGCTGCTTGGACCTGAGAGCAGCAATTCCCCAGGGAGTGTGGGAAATTAATTAACTGAGGCAGGTCGTGGAATTCATAAAGTCAAGCAGGGTACTGAAAGTCACGGAAATGCAGAGGAAGCGACTCCTCTTAAGCATTAGATACATATACTCTCGAGATCTGTGGCACTACTTTTGTACAGAGGCTGAGTTATCAGTGATCATTGTCACGAAACAGCTGCACTTCTCCAACAGATTGCTTGTCTCTTTGCATTATATTTGTGTGGTTTGCCTTCTAGGACATGCTGTATGAAACATGGTTATACAAAAATGTAAATGACTCAAAAAAATGTGATGGCTGTAGTGGTTTTCATAGGTCATGCCTTGATTGGTTGTGGAAGACTCCATGCATGGATAGGGTTAGAGTGTCCCAGAGGAGTAGGATACCTGTGTTTTCCCCAAGGGCCAGTGTTTTCCCAGGTCCATCGTATGACTGATGGCGCCAATGCAAAATATGCTTATGTTCCAGTCTCTGGCTGTAAGTCCTGTCTGCTTTGCATTAATTCTTTAACTTACATTTATGCACCCAGTGAAGCCATCTTTCTGAAGTACATGCCATGTTCTTATCCAATAAATGAAGAGAGACAGATCATTGGAAGCTCTTTAAAGGGAGGTCCTGTCCACTCAAATTTAAGTTGTGGACTCAACTCCAGTCCTTAGTCTTAAAATGAATTTCATCTGTTGGATAAGACAGAAAAAGCAAATATATCTTTGCTTTTGCTTTAGCATAATCTGTTAAATTCAGGTGCAATGACTTTGATTACTCCAGCACAATGCCGGGCAGGAAATCCATGTTTCGACCTTGGGAGGAACTTAATCTGCAAATTATGAGGCCTTGAATTTTTTTTTTCCATAATCTGAAATATTATATGCCTATACTCAAAGACTTTTATTTCTAGAACAGTGTGTTCTACATTTGAGGCTATATAGGAATTCAATTACTGTTTCATTTCTTCTGTATTTTTTCCTCATCTCATTCTGAGATCTTTGAGTTATTCTCAGGTGTCTAAATGCGGTTACCCAGAGTGTAAAAGCAGCTCATTGTAAAGCATACATATAAAATAGATTAGATGAATTGCACCCTAAAAGTGTCTGTTTCTTTCCATTGAGTATTTAGAGCCTGTAGTGACTAGCTCAGCTGTCTACACTTTATGTCTGCAGTAAACTAAGAATAATGGTTGAGCTAGAACAGGAGACAACATTCAGACTGGTTTCAGTGATGTGGACAAATTAAGGTGCCTCAGACATTAATGTGAGTAGTTACAGTTTTGTGGACTGCCAAACCTGAAATTATGAACAAGGGGCTGAGGCTTCTATCTCCTGTTTCTTTGCTGAAGTCATGAATTCTTTGCATGACCTTAATTAACATCATAAATGGGAACTCTGGAAAATAATGATGTCTTGTCCTTGCAGTTACTTCAGATGGTAAAAAAAAACCACCTTGGGTGTCAAGTCCATAGAAAGAGCTATATTTCAAAAGCTAAGAATTTGGTTTGTTTGTTCTTTATTCCATTGAGTTATCCTGCAGACCTTTAATAAGGGTGAATCTGGTTAGACAACCAGGGATTCCCACTGTACAGGGACTGGAGGGGACAACAGGCAGGAAGAAAGCGGAAAATCCATTGCATGGGACAAAGTGTCAGGTGCTGGGCAACAGTAACCAGGCCAGAAGAGAGAAGTGTCCTGTTCTGGGCCCTGCCAGCCCCATGCACCAGATGCAATGTCCTTTTCAGCCTCTGCTCTTGTGACTAGTCCACAACCATTAAAGTTTTTTCCTCTTTTTCAAGGATTCACATATGCTTTTTGTCCATGCTTGTTCCATCATCACAGTATATCCTCTCATCTCAAGTCCTCATATTGTGACTGACTAGGTCAAAGCTGAAGTGATTTGTAGGGTTATGCTCTCATCCACCCTTGTCTGTCAGCAGCAGCTCCTGTATCAAGTTCTTCAAGTGCCTGGACATCAGCACCACTGTCTGAGGAGCCACTGCCTGTGAATCTCTGCTGTTCCCTCAGGTGCTCAGAGGCATTGGCTCTCTTCTCTTTAGCTCGGAAAATAGGAAGAATGTGTGTATCTAACAGATGAGCTAACTCCTGAGCATGCTCCTGTCACCTCACCAGCCTTTCTTCACTGATAGATTTCATTAGAGAGGCAGAGGAAGAAGAGTTGTAGTTTCATGGTTGCGGGGTAGGAGGGCTATGTTTTCTGTATGAGTCTTGTTTTCCAAAAAGTTTTTGCCTCCCATCTTAAGTATAGCCCTGATTTGATTTTCTGACTGGTACACTCAGAAGATTTTTTACCTCAGATGGATTTTTTACAACTAGACCAACTGTAGACATTACCTTTGCAGATAGAATTCATGGGCTTTAGCTGTCCTGTGGACTGTTTTTGATAATGACTACAAACTAAACTCTCCCTTCTCTCTGGAAAACCCTTTGTGGCAGGAACCACTTCTTACTTTGTGTGTGTGCTGTGCCTACAACATGAGAATCCCCAGTTCTAATTTGATAAAGCACTAGCAGCAGTGCTAATAGTAGCAATAAAATAGTTGTAGTAATAATAATCATCATCATCTCCATCATCATCATCATCTATACCTTCAAATACAATGAAAAGGCACCACATTTGTATGGGGATTGCCCTGAATGAAATGTTTGATAGCAGGGCAGCACAAGCAAGTTATCATAAGGGTAAATTAGTATGTGGATTTACAATAGGTGGAGAATACTGCAGGGATGGCAGATAGCTCAGTCCTGCCCCACAGTGGGCTGAGTACCTGCACATGTTATGGGCAATGTGATCTCTCAATGCAAGTGGTGTCATGCTTCAAGTTCACCATGGTATTAGCTACACCTTAAGTCCCTATGTAATAACAAGTGTAGAATGTAGATTTGACACTTAAATTGTTTAACAGTCCTTTACCCCAGAAAGTGTTTCTAGATAATGTTTTGACAAAGGTTTCTTTTGGATGCATGCCACTCGTGCCTCTGGTTGCACTTGTAGCCTTGAAGAGATCTGAGATATATCTGAGTGGGAGTCATCTCACCTAAATTTTGACACTTCTGCTGTAGATACCTACATCTGCTCATCACCTCAGCCTCCCATTTACAGGGGGTGGAGAGGAATAGACATTTTTAGGGCCCACCTCATCTGGCCTATTTCACATGTCTATTTCAAGAGGGAATTTTTCACACCCATGGTGTGAGTAGTCCATGGACTGGAGAAGAAACTCGTTGACTTGCTCAGATGTAGGTGTCTATGTTGTACAGATGAATCCACCCACAACTTTTAAGGAAGCGTATCACATCCTTCTGTTTCTTGATGAAGCCTGGCACATGTGTATGTCTGTGGTGCATCGGTCCCTGAAACTATCTTGGTCTTGTAAAATTTTCTGGGTTGGGTTTTCATGACAAATCCATATTTCATTGCAAGTCATCTTCATCACATACTGCTATTCCTAGTAGTGCTGCCTATCTGAGCACCACCAGCAATTAAAAAACACTCTGTTCTCTACAAGGCCTTGAGGGCAGCATACTTCTATGACACAAAAACCAAGGGACAGAGACCATTCTGCTATCTGATCACTCTGGATAGATATTCATATGTATTTCCATCCTTACATGGTACTGAAAATTTCCCACTTTGACCAAACCAACTTTTCTTCCATAGAATGGTATGTGACGTGGTCAGGGGAGCGATGTGTAGTGGAGGATTAGATGTTTTCTTTCTCTCCCACAGATAATTGCAGTTAGGCATGTAAAGTAGACTGGCAAAAACTTTCAAGCTAATTTTCCTGATCCCATTTTTTGCTAGGCCTGCTCTTTATTTTTGGCTGTCATGATTGTGTTCTCTCACGAGGTACCTTTTTTTAAAGTTATTTCAAAGTACAGTACTTTTCAGTTAGAGCAATCAATTGAATAAATTACTTCCAAAAGTGAATTGGCATCACTCCTGTACAACTACAATCTCAAATATTCCAAAACTGTATCAGGGCCCAAAAATAGTGAGAAAAGTTTTAAAATTCTGATTTTTAAAATTCAGATTCTTACAATTTACCTGATGGACTGCAGACTTTTTACTTTTAGCAGATGCTTCTTAAAGGGTGCTTTTTTTAGCAGCAACAATGATTTGAATTTTTATTTAAATAAGTCCATGATTCTGAGAACTGAGGCTTTCAGAAAAAATAGCGAGTGTCCTGAACCTCTTGAAAAAATTAGTAAAGCTGGCAACGTTGCTGATCCTTTTTACTGTATTTCATAGTGGGCTTATAGGTTGGTGGAACTGTAGTTATTCTGCCTAAATACCAGACTTACCACTCTAGTAAAGTACCACGTTGCCAAGTTATGACACTGTAGCAGTTAATCACTGTTTTCTGCTGGTTTACTGTGATCCCTTGAAATCTATATTTTGTGAATCATTGTTTTCAAGAATTACAAGGTACATAAAGAGACAGAATGGGATGTAACAGAAAAGCTGGAAGTTTTTTTTAACTTTCAAGCTGCCCTCACTCTGACCTATACTTATGGGCAGAGGTATAATTTTTTTTTCCCATGTGCTTCTGAGGTATGTCCTTTTCTTAAATCCACATGAACAGTGGAAAGACTTCCATGTATAGTGAACCTTTTATTATATATCTAGTAAATTCAGTATGTGCACAATGAATGGTACCAAACAAATCTATCTGTATTTTCAGTAGCAATCAAAATAATGTTTATTTTAGATAAAGAGTTAAGATATTTCTCATCCAAGATAAATATTGCCCATCCGTTTTCAAGATTTACAGCTCAGGAAAGAAATTAATCATGTAAGATATTAGGGAGTATGCTTAATAAAAATAAACTTAAGGCAATCCAGCAAACTTCCTATAGGTATTGGCTAGCTTGATAATGAGTAAATTAGACACTTTTGCAAGAAGGAATAATTGTATCAGATGAATTCTGATGTCTAAAATTTTGCTTATTTTAGAAGCCTTTGCTCCATGTAGAGTGACTGCAACCCTCAGTTGCGTGATTCTGGAGATGCCCTTGACTATACAGGAAGCTGTGTTGTCCTCAGCCACCTACTTTAAATAAGGAGTTAAGTCAAAGACTGTTAAGTTGGAGACTCTGGATATTGTCTCTTGAGCAAACTTTCTTCCAGAGCATTGATGGTTTTCATGTCAGGCTCATGACACAGTTTTTGTTTATTCATGTGGAATAGCCTAGTGGATCAAATTTTGGTTCCAGTTAAGGAAATTAGGAGACGCTTCACATTGGCTTCTGTGGGGTTAGGATATGGCTAGCCATCATTTATTTCTTTTGGGTTTTTTTTCCTTTTCTCTTCATTTTAATACATTAAAATTACTGATTGGAAGAAGCACTAGAAAACACTTGCACATTGTTCTGAAATAACATTGTCTGAACTGTGGTTACATTTGAAATCATAATTATCCCACTTCTTTACTGTCCAAACACCATTATGTTTTAGATGCTCTCTTATAACTTGATCGTGTTGTGACAGGAACAAAGAGAAAAACTAACAGCTGCACAATACTCACAAAATGAGCACTTGACAAAACCACCACGCAACAAATGTTTGTGGGATCTCACAGGTTTATAACGTCAGTACCAGACATTTTACATTAATGACCTGGTTAGCCTTCCGGTTCCCCGCTACATGCCTCTTTTTATGCTTTTTAAAGACTTTTCATATTTATTGTAATGGCACAGGACACAAAATACATATCCCTGGCTTTCCAACTAGCTATCCTCCCTTAGCCTCAGCTGTGCCCTTGCCTTGTTTTCCTCCCTTCCTATTGCCATTTTATTTTCTTCTGTTTGGAAATTCAGGATAATTTCCCAGCAAAGTCAATGCCAGGAGTGCTGCATGAATCATCCTTAGAAATTATGAGTCATGGAAGCTGTCCTCCTTCCCAACCTCATTCTGAAACAAAAAATATCCCCACTTGCACGGCATGCCCCACATCTCCTCTCCCACTGCACAGGACCAGGGCCCAGGGGTTGCCATGGTTTGGGGGTGGCTCATTGACCAGAGGACAATCTCAGCAGTTCCAGAAGGGGCCCAGCATTTTGATGTCCCTGAGGGAGCTCCGGGTTGAGGGCAACAAGGTCTTGGCACTAAGCTCATTGCCATCTGTTTCCCTTTCAGCCTGAGCCGCCCTCATCCAACAAGTGGCAGCTGGACAAGTGGCTGAATAAAGTCACCCCGCACAAAGCACCCATCCTGACCCACCACGATGGCCCAGCACTGGAGGCCCATCCCTACTATGGCCGTGTGAAAGCAGAACGGCAGGAAAGTGAGAAGACCCCAGCTGCCGTCCCGGTTGAGCACAGCAGTGGGGAGGGTCGGACCACCCCCACCAACCCTGCTGCCACAGGGGACGGACCACGGCCCAGGACCGCCAACAAAGCACCAAAAACGCCAAAGGGCCCCCCCCGCCGCTGACAGTGGGCCACCAAGGAAAGCGGCAGGGAAGAAGGCACCACGGCGGGCCGAAAGGACCTCTACTGGGGACGGCCCCCACTGCCACGGGGTGGAGGACCCCCCCACGAGCCATAGCTTTCCAGAAAGCACTGCTGGTGAGGCACCAAGGGTCCGGCCCAGCGGCGGCAGCAGCAGCAGCAGCGGCAGCGGCTCTAGAGCAGGGCACCGCCGGGAGC